>NC_059076.1:127002451-127212557 GCF_020497125.1 Mauremys mutica | reverse complement strand
GAAAGAGTTTGAGATGACTCAGACAGCATGTTCAAAAGGGGACTCCAGGAGAATACTTTGCTGAACTATGAGCGATTGGAAACCCCCCCCAAAACCATATAGATGCGCATGTGTGTAGCAAGCCATACATTACTCCTGCTCCTAGCGATTGGTACCACACAAATCCTCTCAGGCTTTCTTGGTCGGTAACCATGCTGTACCGTTATAGTTCCCACCACCTGTATCTTTAAAGCTGCCATGGAAACGTACTATTTGTAGCAATCCTTGTCTCATCAGCCCTCTTCCCCAGGAACCAAGAGGAGAAGTGATCTCCCTTCCTTGAGATCTCTCTAAATCTGGGCTCAGCTAACCTTGCTGCTCTTCCTTCCTCCTCCTTTTTATCAGTTCTCAGCTGATGAGAGGTAATTAATCCTCTAGCACTCCCAGCCAGATTAGATAATAACATCCCAGTCCCCAGTCAGACCTCTTTGTGGACCTAATAAGAATCAGAGTGATCAGGGTACTGGTTCATCTGCTAGCATCCAGCACTCTGTCACAGAGTGAACCAGGTCCCGCTACTGCACCTGATTCTGCTGTGGATACGAGTCCATCCCTAGATGGAGAGCCTTCTCTTGAGCTCAACGCGTACTGAACTTGTGCTTTCATTCCTGAATGTCCCTAGTTCTATTGCTGGTTCACTGGGCCAAAATAGCATTCATCATATAAGGCTTAAGCTCTCCAGACTTTAAACAGAGATATTGGCTCTGTTGGCGCGCGTGTGTGTGTGTGTGTGTGTGGTGTGTTGAGAGAGATGAGAGAGAGAGAGCCATAGCCCCACCTTCATTGTGGTGGTTTCCTAGCACTGTGCCTCTTAAGTTTTATTATCCAGTGAATAGAAGGATGGCTCTTTAACTTGGGCACTGGATTAGGAATCAAGGGAAATCTGGCTTTTAATTCCCCATCCTCACCCAGACTTCTTGCATAACCATCTCAGTGCTTCAGTTCCTCATCAGTGACATGGGGATAACAATGGCTCCTTGGAGACAAGTTACTAGTGAATAGGGCACTGGACTTGGACTCAGTAGACTATGGCTCTATTTCTAGCTTTACCACTGACTTGCTGTGTGACCTAGTGCCATGTTACTTCACTCTTCTGTGCCTCTGTTTTTCCCTCCCAACTTCAGTCTGTCTTGTCAAATTAGCTTTGTAAGCTCTTCATGCATGGACGCTCGTCTTATTGTGTTAGATATAACACGTAGCACAGATGACAGACCTTATATTAGCTGGAGCCTGCATGGGCCATAATCTAAGTATATTTTACAGTGCCCCATGCTACATAACCTCTCTGGGGCTTTTTCCACATGGGGCTGTAGGTGAGCGAAAGTGAACCAAGTATTCCACGCCATCCTGGCCCCTCCCTGCTAACCTGAGACCCATCACTTCCCCTTCTGGGGATCCCTGTCCCTGCAGAGTGGGTTCTATAAGGTACTTAGAGCATAGGGAGAATGGTGACCATGAAGATGGGCAAATGCCTTTCTCTGTGGGAAAGAGGAAGTTCCCATGCTTGAGGGGCATCTGTCGTTAACCCTACATATCCATTTCTTTGAAATTGTAATTACAAAACAAGAAGCAGAATCAGGTATTACACTGGCTGAATACTGCGTACACCCTAAAATAAATACAAATTGAGAGAGAGACAACAAGTTTTTGAGAGAGTGTGAAAGGGAGACGACTCAAACATTATTCCAGCAAAGGGGAGAGCTTTTTTTTTTTTTTCCCCATAGGAAAAAAAACCCTCTTTGCCATCCTCCCAGAGAATAAACAGAGCACATTCTTCAAAACAGTGGCGTATCAGGCAGTAAACGTGTGCATCAGGGGGAACGGCCATGGAAGAAAGTATTTTTCTCAGAGATTAAAACTGAAGGAAAGTGATTTCTTTTCGATCCATGTGGTTTTAGTCTGATTGTTCAAGGCAAGATCCGAAGTCTAAGCTGCACTTAATATATCTACTTCCTTGTGATAGAGCTGAGGCAGGGTATTTTTCAAGTGCTCTGTGGGAGTACATTCATTCTCAACTCCAGGACAGAAAAAGAATTCAAACCAAAGTTTCCTCCTCATCTTGTTTATCCTATCTCCTTGTTCCGTCCTTCTCTTGATAATAATATTTATTTTATAGTGTGTACTAACCACAGGAGCTCTAGAGGTGCCTCAGATAATCAAGTGGAAAGTATACTTATAAAGTTTGCAGATGACACCAAATTGGGAGGGATTGCAAGCACTATGGAAGACAGGATTAGAATTCAAAATGGTCTTGACTAATTGGAAAATTGGTCTGAAATCAACAAGATGAAATTCAATAAAGACAAGTGTAAAGTACTACATGTAAGAAGGAAAAATCAAATGCACAGATACAAAATGGGGAATAACTGGCTAGGTAGTAGTACTGCTGAAAAGGGTTTTGGGGTTTATGACAGGCATCCTCCATCCCCATCCTTAGATACCTCAGGAACCTCTCAGACTCAGTCCATTGGGTGGCAATTTTGTGCGATTTATTTATATTGCCATCACTAGCAGCAATATTCAGTACTGTGCGTCTCTACCGTTAGCCCTATCCTGCAGGGCTGGGGAGGAACAGATGTCTCCTTTCTTTCCTGGAGATCTGTGCATACACTGTTCTCAGCTAGTATGCATGCCTGCGTGTTCGTTCTCTTCCCCTCCATAGTACTTCCTTCCTGTTTCCTTCTTATACCCCTCAACTGATGGATTAATTGGCTCAGCCAGCCTCCCAGCCTGCACCTCCCCTAATTAGCCTTCTCCAGGGGAGCTGATTGATGCCTAAGTGATCAGAGTGCTGTCTCACTCGCTTGCTTCCAGCACTTTGTCACAGGATTACAGTGGATCACAAATTGAATATGAGCCAACAGTGTGATGTGGTTGTGAAAAAGGCCAACATAAAAATTCACGGTGTATGATCAGAAGTCTCATATATAAGAAGTGGTGGGTAATTGTCTTGCTCTACTTGGCACTGATTAGGTCTCTTCTGGAGTGCTGTGTGCAGTTCTGGGCACCACACTTAAAGAAAGATGTGGACAAATTGGAAAGAATCCAGAGGAGAGGCACAAAAATGATTAAAGCTTTAGAAAACTTATCCTATGGGGAATTAGAAAATGGGGCATGTTTAGTCCTTGAGAAAAGAAGTTTGGGGAGGGGGAACCTGATAAGTCTTCAAATATGTTAAGGGCTGTTATAAAGAGGACAGCGGTCAATTGTTCTCCATGTCCACTGAAGGCAGGACAAAAAGTAATTGACTTAATCTGCAACACAGAGATTTAGTGTAGTAGATATTAGGAAAAACTTTCTGACTATGATGGTTAAGATGTGGATTGGGAGGTGTTGGGATCCCCATCATTAGAGGTTTTTAAGAACAGGTCAGACACAGACCTGTTAGGGATGGTGTCTTTACTTGGTCCTGCTCAGCACAGGGAGGTAGACTTCACTGGATGACCTCTCCTGGAGCCTTCCAGCCCAACATTTGTATGATTCTAGGGATCAGAATCTCATTGTCCTGGGTGCTGTACAGACACAGAACAAAGAGACAGTCCCCGCCCCAGTGAAGTTACCTAATTCTTAGAGGGTGAGATTCATTCTTCTGTAGGGGGTCTGTACTGGGGATATCTGTACTGCTGTCATTATTCTGGTGCAACCTCCCAGTGGAGATGTGTTGCACTGGGGTAATATGTGGCCTGCACCAGTGCAAGACCCATATTACATCAGTGCAATAAATCTACCCTGAGAGCATGCACTGGTACATTCCCCCACCCTCTTTACGGACAAGTCCTAAATAGGGATTTAAGAGGCACATAGGCTTTGTAAGGGCCTTCTGCACAGGGATTGAATTTTGCCATGAAGTTTTATGTGGGGAGTTTTATCTCTATTCTTGCTGTTCATGGTGGCCAGTTTTCTTCATCTTTGGATGTTCTCTTCCACCTCCCGCCATATTTAAAAAATGTGGTTTGGCTGTTTAAATTGGTTATTACTCAATATTTTCTCCTTCCCAGAAAGCAGGCTTTCCTCACAGAAGCTGGGCATGAGCAGTTCTTCGGTCATGTGATTTACTTACTGCCGCCCTCTTTCTATCTCTCTTTCATGCACTTTAAACTTTGTTAGATTTTGTCACTGCAGCTCTGCTAGCGACTCATTGCAAGACTTCTCTCTGCTCTGATGTAGGTAAAAAATACACCATAGGCAGCATTTGACAGGTTCTTCACCAGCCAGTTGCATCCTGATCTGATCCAAGCACCTGACTTAAGATCATACCCTCCTGGGGGCCTCTCCTACCTTTGACTCTGATTTTTGTGGCCTTGAGAATGTTACTTAACCCTTTTCCCTCTGTTTCCCCATCTGTAAAATGGTGCTGCTGCTATTTACTTATCTAACTCACTGGGCTCTTGTGAGGATGAGTCTGCTGACCTCTGTATATGAGGGCTTCCCCACTGGCCCACTATGCAATCTTGAAGGCCATCAGCTATTCATATCAGTTCATCTCTCAGCTTGCATCAAAATGGCTTCATCTAGAGGTGGTTAAAAAACCTGTTAGCCCCTCCCCCCCCCCAAATAGTTCTTCTACCAGTAGGGAAATATTCATGGAAAATGTTCATTTCAGACAAACTCTTTAGTTTTCCACGATGTGTCATAGAATCTTTTGAAGGAAATGAATTTTTAACACCCCCCCCTTTTTTTTTACAATATATATTTAACATTTTGGCCAGCTCACCTTTCTTATGCCCAGCTCACACACAGTGTGAGGGGGCTCTGGAGACTCCTTTGAGATCTCCCTACACTGTCATGTCAAAGGGTGGGGTTTGCCCACCATATTCAAAACCTCCAGGACCTGCCCATAGACCTGAGAGATTCTCATGGATCCACATGGAGCTGCAGGATGTCCCAACCATACATGCAGGAGCCCTGTGCCTGTACACTGGCTCTGACCTCTGGCAGAACCCTTTGGATCCCCAGCAGTGTGTTTCATTGCAGCCACACTACAAAGGTCTTCCCCAGCTGTGGATGCCCTTGAATTCCTGGTGGAGGCAGTGTGCATCTCCACTACCCATCTTGCCTGCCATGAGGAAAGGTGCTGTGGGCGAAGCTGAGCCCCACCTTTCGTGCAGAATGTGCCCTCTATGTGCATGGATCATGGGACTTCAACCTGGTCCTCAGTCATGTGCTGTCAGCCGCCTTTGCTGGCAATAATCAATCTGTGGAGATACTTTAAAAGAAATCTTTGTATAGACCCATCTCTGCCATGCGTGGGACCTGCCACATTAAATGGTCTTTTCTGATTTTGCAATTTAAATGGAGAGATCACCACCTAGGCCAGCAATAAAAGTGAAACTAGGCTGCATGATATCTGCTTTCTGTTCAGTAGCCGTTTATTGATAAAAGCTGGCATGTGTCTTTCTCCTTCACAGGCTCACTCGTAAATAATCATCACTTTACACATGCTAGCACAAAACCCCTGCCTGCAAATTGCTACTTCAGAGATTTCCTTTTCCTCTGCAACCACCTTTTCTAAGTGTGCTGAAATTACATCTTATTCTTTTATTTGAAAATCTCTCACCCTGCGGCCCAATAAAAAGACACCATTTGCATAATTCTTCTTTTTTAAATGACTTCAGGTTGATACAGGTTTCTTTAGTGAATTGTTATTCATCAGGACATAGTCAGATGCAGATAAGGTGCTAATAGAAGATGGAAGTTAACATCCTGAAATTTGATCAAATAATGTTTCAGTTTTAAACTGATACTGTAAATCATGAGAATTACTAAACTGTAATTTGATTAATCAGTTTGAAACAGTTTTTCAGGCGTAGTATGAAGCAGTCTTTCATCCAACAGAGGACCCTATTCTATGCAATTCTCAGAATGGTAGCAAGTTTAAATTATACTGCTAGCAGATCATCTCAGCCAACCAGAATGGCAAGCTACTGTACTATATTTCTCTTTGCAGCTCTGTCTGCCTGACTGGGCTTTTAGGTAATGTATAATATATGTAATAAACCACATAGCAATAATAATGAGCTACTTTACTGAATAAGGATCTCTTGATCTTATCTGTCTGAGTAGCCACATCACAAAGCTTGATCTCCTCATTTCCTTTAGTTTGGAAATGTGTAGATCACTTGTATACCAATTAAGATCATTAAAATGAATAAGCTTTGAGTTTTATGAGTCCTGTTTAAGCCTTGATCCTGCAAGGTGTTGTGTTCAAGGGTAGCTGAGAATGCTCAGAACCTTGCACAGTTGCAACTCTAGTGTGAAATGCACAGCTTCACCATTTCTGCACTTGTGTGTAAAACTTATCATGGTTTCACAATAATCACAGTCCTAATTTTGCAGCCTTATCTGAGGCAAAAGTCTCAGTGAAGAGTAAAGACATGCTTGAGTTAGCTGCTAAGGGAAGTGGTGGAAACTCTGTGCACTGGTACATTGAAAACAAGCTTGTGAACTGATAACCGGGGGCAGGTTTCACTCCTTTGGGGGTGATGAACCAGAGGGGGAATGTCCAAGTGTTAAGAACTCAGGGTAGAGAGATTTGCGAAGACTTTGGACTAGAAGGGCAATGGAGGTTGCCCTGCCAGGAGCAGCTAGGCTGGTGAAAGCCAGGGTCAGTCCTTTATGCTTGTAGGATGGCTACTGGTGTCAAGGCTCTGAGTTATGGCAGCATAGCATTAGGGCATCCAAAGTTACAAAGTACCACCTCTACCCCGATATAACACGACTTCGGATATAACGCGGTAAAGCAGCACTCCGGTGGATCAAAGCAAGTTAAATATAACGCAGTTTCACCTATAACGCAGTAAGATATTTTTGGCTCCCGAGGACAGTGTTCTATCGGGGTAGAGGTGTAGGTGGCGACAGAACCCCTTACTGGTCTGGTAATCCCCAAAATGTCACACTATGACACTCAGACACTGTAGCAATGAGCTCCATATACACTGACAGACAGACGCAGAGTCATACAGAAGTCATGGCTTCTTTGTGCTGCCTGCATAAGAAAGGGACATGGCCAAGGCTCCTCTGCTCTGAGCTGATTCAGCCCCTGGGAACCATTTCTGCCAGCTCTTCTCACTCATCAGCACTGAACTGTGGGAGTGCAAAGGTGAATTTTAACCCATTTTTGCATACCTAATTTGACCTGCACAGATCAGCTTCACCCCGTCCTAGGATCTGGGCCACTGATTGCCTGGCACGCTAACATCTGGTGGTGGTTGGGTCCAGAGTGTTGATCTGACAATGTTTAAAGACCGGGATTAGTTGCAAAATTTGTATCCTGATCCTTGTTTGGAATATGAATAACCTCCACCCTTTCACAGTTCACTGGTATCTGGAGCGGGCTTTTGGTTTGGGCCATCTCTGCAAACAGCTTGAAGAGCTTGGGGAGGGAAAAAAACCCCCTTTGAAATGGGATCGTCTATAAGAATGATAAATAGAGGTAAAATAGCTCAGTCTTTCCCGAGTGTGTAATTGTCACTGGTTTTGCAGAGGTCCCTTATGTGGACATCACCATGTGGCACAATCACATTGCTCCTCTGCCCCGATGGCTCTCTCAGTTATCATTTTTAATGCTTTATGTTAAACTCCTCATTCTTTTTCTTGTTATCACGAATCGTTGTCTTAAAGTCACTTTTTTTACATTATTGTTCATTTCAACAAAGATTTTTTTTTTAAAAAAGCAGGGGGGAATACTGAACTGACGTGAAAAATATCATTAGCTGGATACATTACGATTTAAGGTGTGCAGAGCATTAATGGATTTTAATATAAATAAAAAGATTATTAGGAAATGTCTCAATAAAATTGGAGGATTGCTTCTTCCTTTGCAACACATCAGCAGTAGGCTATGGTGTTCTTTTTGCAAAATGTAAGTAATGATTGATAGGGGCATTATGTGCTTTTCTGTTAATGCAACTTTTTATTTCTCTTCTGAACTCCTGAATCGGCAATAGATACTTCAGTTTCTCTTGTCATGAAGAATAATATTTTTTTTCTAATTTCTTCTGGTTAGTTTTAATGCTGTGATTTTTTTTCTATGGGCTGCAATTTCATTTTTATGTTTCTCATTTTATCAGGTTTTATAGTGATTGATTGATTTTTATTTTCTCTTTTCTTTCTAGGGGCAAAATTCTCCTCTCTGATCAACACTGCGGATCTATTAACTGCAGTGCAGAGCTCTATTGCATATTTGGCACTCATTCCGCATAGTCACTTGCCATTCAGTTTTGCACTTGGAATGAATGCAGAACATAGATTCGGGGCCAGATTCTGATCTCGGGGGGCCTATGGTTAAATTGACAGTAACACCATTGACTGCAGTGGGGTTACTCTGGATTTACAGTGGTGTTGCTGAGATCAGAATCTGGCCCTAGATAGCGACAGTGAAAAGATGAGGTCCTCAGTCTAGACCGCAGAGTGGAATTGTTTCCTGTTTTTCCACCCCACCTCCCCTTCCATTCTATTCCATGTCATTTTTGGTTCAGCTTTTTAATTTTCCATTTTAAAATTCTTAACATTATAGAGTGTACATGTCTCTGCATTACTCCTAGCAGTGATACAGTTATCAGTTAAATACTGCTTAGTTAAGATTCCCCTGACCCCATAACAGATCCCTCTAACCATCAATCCTCTCTTTTCCACCTGCCATTGGCGATTCCACTGGGTGCATTGCTTTGAGGTTTGCTCTTTGTTGGGTGCTGGCTCTCTGCTGATTTTTAATCTCCAGAGTCCAGTGACACCTATGTGGTTTTGGACTGTATTTTGTAAGTGGTTTAGATTTGGGACTAGTGCTGAAGGTGACTGCCATAAGAAAACTCTTTTAAACACCATGCTTGAGATGAGACGTGAGATACCACATTAGATCGTGTCTGTACTAGGGGAATTCGCATAGTGAAATTCCCATCAGTGCTATCACTGGTTGAGCTGCACCAGTGGGAGCTGGAGTGTAGACAAGGCTCTAGCTGATTCCAGCATTTGTACCATTAGGTTTATTATTAGTATTGTTGTTGTTACTTATTTGTATTAGCACAGTGCCTAGTCATGGACCAGGATGCCATTGTGCTAGGCACTGTACAAACACAAAACAAAAGGACAGTCCCTGCCCCAAAGAGCTTACAATGTAACTAACAGCACAGCCACAGGGTGTGGGAAGAAGTAGAACACACAAGCAGAGAGAACAATGTCATGGTGGCAAACGTGTTAGTTCCAGAATATCTCCCCCTCCCCCTCATTTTTATGGGGTTTGCTTCTTTTTTAACGGTTTAATTGCCACTGTGGTAAAAGCTGCCGGAAGCTGCTGGATCCTTGTCCAAACTAAGGATCTCCTAGCAGAGAGAAGGCCTAGGAATGTTTTCTGCAGATGCTTGATTTCCGGGAGAGGAAAAAGGGAGTAATTCTCCAAGCTGATCTAAATCTAAAAGAATTTGGTCTGTGCTGAAGAAGAGCTCTGCGCAAGCTCGAAAGCTTCTCTCTCCCACCAACAAATGTTGGTTCAATAAGAGATATTGCCTCACCCACCTTGTCTTTCTAATATCTTGGGACCAACGCAGCTACAGCAACACCGCATACATAAAAAGACGTGCACACCAATAACTCTAGTTAGCTTGAATATATTTGACAAGACCCCCCCTGCCTCATTTTAGATTGTAGATTGGGTGACCAGACAGCAAGTGTGAAAAATCAGAACAGGGGCGGGGGGGGGGGGGTAATAGGAGCCCATATAAGAAAAAGACCCCAAAATCGGGACTGTCCCTATAAAATCGGGACATCTGGTCACCCTAATTGTAGATGAAACAGAACTAAGCACAACTTAAATATATTCATTTTCCGATATCTATAAGGTGGCCAACATTTGCTGCTTATGTGGTTTTAAAAAAACATTGGTTTTCACTAACTCTGAGGTCAGAAGGAAAATATTTGGAGCCTGTCAGTGTTGAGACACTTTTGTATTTTTATGTCTGCAGTGTGCTTTTGTGACAGACCCCATTGTGACTGGCACACTAGGGTGTGAATTGGGGACCTCAAGAGCTAAAATTGTGAGCTGCTGTGGTCTGAGCTAAAGTTCTCCAGCCAGAGCTGTAACCGATTCCTATCCTGTCTGTATCAGGCATGAAGGGAGACACTCATCAGTTGGATGCGCTTTGATCACAGAACATATAAGTTGTAATCAACTAGCTTGGTCTACTGTCCGGTGATGCCTGAAAAATGCACCACTTTCACCCAAAAGCTTGTGTGTTAAACATATGCATAGGTCTGATAACTGATGGATGGTTTATTATCCAACTTACTCATCTCTTTTAACTTGGACAAATACTTGTACATAGGGTGACCAGATGTCCTGATTTTATAGGGACAGTCCTGATATTTGGGGCTTTGTCTTATATAAGTGCCAATTATCCCCCACCCCTGTCCCAATTTTTCACCCTTGCTATCTGGTCACCCTACTTGTACAAGTACTTTCTTTAGAGTTAAATTCTGCTCTCGGTTATACCTGGGCAGCTGTATTGGCTACCTCTGGGGTTGCTCTTGTGTAATTGAGGATACAATTTGGCCCTGTTGGTCAGTGTAAAAGTCATGGGCTAACTGTTATTCTCAGATACACTGATGCAACCCCATTGGACTGGATTATCCCCAGGAGATTTGTGTATGAGGGTCCCTTCTCCAGGGCCGGTGCAACCACTTAGGTGACCTAGGCAGTCGCCTGGGATGCTAGAATTTGGGGGGCGGCATTTTCTTCAGCAGCGACTGTGGTGGCCAGATCTTCGGCCGCCCCGGTCGCCACCGGCATTTAGGCGGAGGGAGCTGGGGCAGTAGAGCGCGGGGAGGGCTGCCTGCAGCAAGTAAGGGGGGGGCGGCGGCATGCAGGAGAACTCCCTGCCCCAGCTCACCCCTGCCCCACCTCCTCCCCAAGCACGCCGTGGCTGCTTCACTTCTCCCGCCTCCCAGGCTTGCGGTGCCTAAGCTGATTGGCACCGCAAGCCTAGGAGGCGGGAGAAGTGAAGTGGCGATGGCGTGGTCAGGGTGGAGGCGGAGCAGGGGTGAGCTGGGGTGGGGGGAGTGCCTCAGGGCGGAGGGAGGGGAGCTGCCTTGGGGGGGGCGCCTCAGGGCGGAGAGGGGGGCTCCTCAGGGCAGTGGCTTGGGGACGGGGGAGGGCGCAAGGTGGAAGTTTCGCCTAGGGCACGAAACATCCTTGCACCGGCCCTGCCCTTCTCCATGTTACTAATACCTAGCTCTAATACAGCACTTTCCCCCCAGAAGTCTCACTCTTTTGCTAAAGTGGTTTA
Organism: Mauremys mutica; assembly: GCF_020497125.1. Classification (NCBI taxonomy): domain Eukaryota; kingdom Metazoa; phylum Chordata; order Testudines; family Geoemydidae; genus Mauremys; species Mauremys mutica. The sequence goes on along the minus strand of NC_059076.1, from coordinate 127,201,242 downwards.
TCATTATTGCCAATTTAGAGATGGGGAAATTAAGGCATAGAGAGATGAAGTGACTTGCCCAAGGTCACCTAGCAGGTCAGTGGCAGAGACAAGAAGAGAATCCAGGTCTCCCAAGTCCCAGTCCAGGGCTCTATCCAGTAGGCCTCCCTCTGAGAAAAGCAGAGTGAAGTTGAGGAAAGTGGCTCAGCAACTGCCATGGTAGCCTCCTCACCTATTTGCAAAATCCATATTGGGAGAGACTGAGGTGGGCTGAAGACTAATCCCTGCAGACCTTGCCCAGAAATGGTCCTGTGTGCATTTCCATCTACTCGGAAAGCAGAGCTAAAGTGGCCATTTCACTTTTTGTTTCTTATAGCTAGAGCTGGGTGTGAACTATATTGTCCATTTTGTGGGAAATCCCATGATTTTGAAAAAAAAAAACCCTTCCATTCCAAAATGGAACACAAAGAAATGTCAAAATATCCCATGAAACAACGCCCCCCCATTTCATTCTGGGTTGATTGAATTTGTTCAGAATTTAATTTTTTAAAGCTTTTTAAAAAGTGTTTTTATGTTAAAATAATCATTCTGAGAAGTCGTTTCAAAATGAAAAACTGAAACATTCCATTTAAAAAATGTCAAGAAAGGATGTTTTGACATCATTGAAATGTTTTGTTTTTTAAAACTAAAATGTTGTCAAAAATCAACATTTTCCTAAATGTTTAGTTTTTCATTAAAATGGTTTTTTTGTCAAAAACTAAACATTTTGAGGAAAAACGTTGAATGACAAAAATGGCATTTTTTGGGGGGGAAAAACCATTTTGATGGAAAATTTCCAACTGGCTGTACTTATGGCCCAGTATTGAAGTTTTTTGGTAGCCCGGACTGCAGGGAGGATGTTCAAAGAATCCAGATAGCTACGGTCAATGCCATTTAAAATGATTCTTAAAACTATTTCCATTCATACAGTTTCTCTTTAAACAGAAGAAGCCCTTTTGAATAAACACTCAAAACAAATAGATTCATTGAGTCTTTTTCCTGGGACACATCTGTGCAATTCACTTGGCTGTGGTGCATTTTGGAAGAAGTTTGGTGGCTCCTGAGTGGCTGTTTTCCTGGCAGTTGTTTTATCTAATTATGTACAGATGCTTTGCTTTGATGTATCACAGCAGAATGCTGTGTAAAGTATCAGCATCCCCCTGCTACTGCTGTTTCATTGCTAAACAAAGAACGCAATAAGCTTATCTTCTATAAACTACAAACAGGTGCTTGCAATCCCACCCTTTTGCTTTTCCATGGGTTAATGTTTCTGTTGTTATGCTAATTGTTCCTATTCATCCCTTGGTAAGTCTTTCAAAGTGAGCTGGGATAATTACACACAATTTAGAGCATTACAATGAAATAAAGAAAATGTCCTTTAGGCTAAAAAGGTTAGGACATTAGTATCAGTGCTTTTATTTAAGAAATAAGACACGACAGGGCGTGCTGTTATTCTGTAATAACACAAGCCCAGGGAACATGGCAAGATATTAGGCCTTTGTCATATGCTTTCTTCACTTCTAGATTTAAGGTAATCATGAAACCACCACAGGACTCTAGCATTCTATTCCTATTGTAGTATGGGGGTTTTAAATAATAACTGAAACTCAAATTATTTAGACCTAGTAGTTTTATTTTTTTCTGATTTCTCCACCATAATAAATAATCCTTAAAAAATGCAAAAGGACAAAAACCAAAACCCCCACTAACTGCAGTAGAACCTCTTTCATTTGTATTAAAGACAGGGAGACACATTGTGGATTAATGAATATTCTGACTAATGAATGAGGACCAAATTCCAATACCTTTACTCACATTGACTAGTACCTTACTTCCTGAGTATGTTACCCGGGGATCTTTCAACCCCAAAGCTCTTGGTAACTTTTACTCTGTGTGACGTGGTGTCAGGAAATAAATCAGGGGAGACACGGCCGTCCGACCGATAGATGGCTGGCACAAACAGGACAACACAAGAGTGCTTTCACTTAAAGCTAAACTTTACTTAGTCTCAAGCACTTACACACGTCCGCAACAAGTTAGTAAAACACCCCCAACTCTTGATAATTACCAAAGCTGAGTGTGGCTCTCGAATGACACAGAGACAGGCTTCCGGTGGCCAAATCTTCCGTCTGCTGGTGGGGACTGCAAGATGTATCCAGCGGGAGAGTCCAAAAGAGTCCCCAAATGAGTCCAACTACATCAAACTTTTTCCCCTTATTTATACATTAGTAATAGAATGACATGTCCCTTAAAGACAACTTGTTAAGTAAGCAGTTTCAATGGCCAAGCAAGAGGTTCCTTCTGATTATTTATTAACCAGGCGTGGTTTTTCCAGAGTTTGCAGCCTTGAGACCCCAATAGACATTCCTGGGGCACATCCTGCTCTTTTAAAATGTATGTATCAGCAACTTCAACACAATTCTTATCAGGAAGGATGCAGGGTCAAGCTGCCCTTTCTGTGGGCAAACCTCCTGCCTTGGTCAAGCTGAGACTGCTTAATAGGTTGGTTTTAACAATAAGCCATAGTGGTTTCAGGCACTTTACTGGTTTGCCAAATCTCCCCATACAAGTTGTTTGATTGAAACCAATAGGAATACCTGTGGAGTAAAATGCTATACAGCATAGCAGTGTGATAGTCTCTCCCTAAATGTATTGTCATGTGTTGAGCACTCTGGCTCTAGTTTAGCAAAGCACTTAAAGTTAACCACGTGCTTAAGTGCTTTGCTAGATAGCTAAGCACCATGTAGGACACTGAGCCTTATGTGAAACAAACCTAATAAGAATGGAAGGCTGATATAAAGAGAAGCAGATGGTGTTGTTGTGAAGTCACCGGAGGAGGGCACAGCAGATTTAAGTTCAATTCCCAGCTTTGCTCAGACCTCCTGTGTGATCCAAGTCAACTCACTTAAACTCTTTGTGCCTCAGATCTGTAAAATGGCAGCAATAATACTGCATTATCTAATGGGGTGCTGCAAAATTGTTTGCTCAGGCACTTTGGTGACGGAGGTAATGGAAGCACATAATTAATGTATTTAATTGTTTGTGATAATATAGTATAGTTTGCTTATAAATGTACCATAATATATTTAATGAAAACAAGGCAGTATTAAATGTTTGCTGAGAGTGGGAGAAACCATCAACTTTTTGTTTACAGTGGTGGTTCAGCAAAGTGTGGGTTAATGAGATTTTGAATGCATTTATTTTTATTTTACTGATTGCGGTGAATGTTTAATGCAGGAACTGCATGGCTCACAGTAAAGCTGATCAGAAAACATTTTTAATGGAAATTTTTGAGTTTTCATTGAAAAAATAAAATCTAAAATATTTTGTCTGCATAATGAAATATTTTGAGTCTGAAATATCAGCATGGTGTCTCCTGGGAAGTGTTTGGGTGCTTTATGCTCTCATTATCCTCTATAGGCTGGGCTCCCTGGTGGAATTACATCTTTATTGATACACCATCATCTCCCTTCTTGATGAAGGGAGGCGGTGCAGTATGGCACTCCTGGCTGAGGTGCATCTTGGGAGATTAAGTAGCTGGGGACTCTGGTCAGTACAGGAGAATGGGATTACGAGGTACCATTATGGCATTTTAGAATTTGAAAATATTTTCATTTTCAACTGAAATATTTTGATTTTTGGCTGAAAACTAAAAATTTCCTTTTTTGGACATTGTTTTATTTTCTGTCAGAAACAACAACATTTTCTCTAGAAAGAAGACACTTTTCAGGGGAAAAATGTTATTGTAAAAACCTAGTTTTTCATCTAAACCAGTATTGACAGTAAATTTCATCCAGCCCTGCTCACAGGACTGGTAGTGGCATCTGGACCCATTATACTCTAAAACAATGATTTGAATCTGGCCCAAAGGAGTTGGTAGTCTGCATTCTTTTAATTGTACATTTTATTGCTATTAACAAGTGACATCTAATTCACCAGAAATTTAAGTAAAATTATTTTTAATGCAAGTACATCAAAGTGTAAACATATAATTACCATTCTGGATGACCATGTTGGTTTTGGTAAGAAACGATGGCAGATGATCTATGATTTACTTACTATCTATTTTACTGTGACCTAATCATTCTAATCTGGGGCCAGCGGCCAGGACCCTGCGCAAAACTTGGGGTGCTGCAGAAACCCCTGCACCTCTAGTTTCCTTGCCTATGGGTTTATGGAAAAGAAATCCTGTCAAACTCACTTATCTTTTATTACTGAGATTAAAGTTTGATTGATAAAGGCAATAGGGTTGATGTAATATACTTAGATGTCTGTAAGGTATTTGACTTGGTACTGCATGACCTTTTAATTAAAAAACTAGGGCAATATAAAATTAACAAGGCTCACATTAAATGGATAAAGCTGGCTAACTGACAGGTCTCAAAATGCAACTGTAAATAGGGAATCGTCATCAAGCAGATCTGTTTCTGTTGGGGTCTTACAAGGATCGGTTCTGGCCCTACGCTGTTGATACAGAGGTTAAATGACCTGGAAGAAAACATAAAATCATCACTGATAACGTCTGCAGATGACACAAATTAGGGGAGTAGTAAATAATGAAGAGGACAGGTCACTGATGCAGAGTGGTCTAGTTTGCTTGTAAACTGGGTGCAAGCAAACAATATGCATTTCAATATGGCTAAATGTAAATATATGCACCTAAGAATGTAGGCCACACTCACAGGATGGGGACTTGATTATGGGAAGCAGTGTCTCTGTAAAAGATTTGGGGGTCATGGTGGATACTCAGCTGAACATGAGCTCCTAGTGTGATGCTGTGGCCAAAAGAGCTAATGGGATCCTAGGATGCATGAACAGGTGAATCTCAAATATGAGTCGAGAGGCTATTTGACCTCTGTATTTGGCCCTGCTGCGACCACTGCTGGAATACTGTGTCCAGTTCTGGTGCCCACAAGTCATGAAAAATGTTGATAAATTGGAGAGGGGCCAGAGAAGAGCCAGGAGAATGATTAAAGGATTAGAAAACATCCCTTTTAGTGATTGAGCTCCATGAGTCTATTTATTTAGATTAACAAAGAGATTATGGAGTGACTTGATCACAGTCTATAAGCATCTACATGGGGAACAAATATTTAATGGGCGCTTCAATCTAGCAGAGAAAAGTATAACACGATCGAATGGCTAGACTTTGAAGCTAGACAAATTCAGAGTGGAAATAAGGTATACATTTTTAACAGTGAGAGTAATTAACCCTTGTAACAATTTACCCAGGGTTGTGGTGGAGTCAGGGCTGCCCAGAGGATTCTGGGGGCCTGGGGTCTTCGGCGGCGGGGGCTCCCCACTTCAGTGGTAAGTCGGTAGCGGGGGGTCCTTCCGCTCTGGGACCCGCCGCCAAAGTGCCCTGAAGACCCATGACGGGGCATTCCCTGCCGCCGAATTACCACTGAAGCGGGACCTGCCACCAAAGTGCAGCCGGGTCTTCGGTGGTAATTTGGCAGCAGGGATCCCCCGCCACAGGTCTTCCGGGCACTTCGGCGGCGGGTCCCGGAATGGAAGGGCTCCCTGCCGCCGACTTACCGCCGAAGACCCAGCTGCACTTCAGCGGCGGGTCCCACTTCGGCGGTAATTTGGAGCGGAAGGACCCCCCACCGGCGAAGACCGGGAGCAAAAGAAGCTCCGGGGGCCCGGGCCCCGCGAGAGTTTTCCGGGGCCCCCAGAGTGAAGGACCCCACTCCAGGGGCCCCAAAAAATTCTCGTGGGGGCCCCTGCGGGGCCCAGGGCCTGGAGCAAATTGCCCCACTTGCCCCCCCCCTCTGGGCAGCCCTGGGTGGAGTCTCCATCACTGACAATTTTTAAATCAAGACTGGATGTTTTTATAAAATATCGGCTCTGGGAATCATTTTGGGGAAGTCCTATGGCCCTGTGAGGTCAGACTAGATGATCACAATGGTCCCTTCTGGTCTTAGAATCTATGAATCCTTCGGAAGAAGATAGTCTGTCCTCAATACAATATTAAAAAAACATGTGAAATCATTCTTTTTATTTAATACTACATGTGAAGTCTGTGATTCCTGATGTTCTTCCAAACGTGATCCGTAATTACAGCTGTAAAGGACACTGTCAGGTTTTGTTTTTTTTTAATTTTGGAAATATTTTGTTATTTTTGGTATAGAATGAATCCCTTTAAAACTTGAAATGAAGCTCTGTTTTTCCAGTTTTCTTTCTCTAGGTCATGATCACACTGGTTTGGTCAAGAGTGTAAGGCTTCTAACACTGATGGGTGGTTTGGCAATGGCCTTTCATCTCTAGGCCACCATGCGAAATCAGCCAGATCATATGTTACTAAAAGACATTGTCATCTGATGGCTGTTGGGCAGACTGCGTGAATGAATTTAGTCATCTCAGTTCCTTTCCCAGTGAACAGGTTTCTGAATCACAAATACTACCCACAAAATTTATCTTCTGTATAGCTAGATGCTAAATGTTCCCCATCTCTGCAGCATCTGTGGTGCCAGTCTCAACAGAGAGGCCAACAGTTGAATGGGTAGGAGACTGAATACCCATGGACCCTGAAAGGTGGTCCCTACCAGTCTGGGTTTGAGACACAGTGATAGGGCTTGCATTGTCTTTTCCATGGCTAAGGTTATGTCTACACTACAGCTTATGTCAGCATAATCTCTCATTCGGGGAGGTGAATAAATCACTCCCCTGAGGACGCAAGTTATGCTGACATAAGCGCCGGTTTTGCTATGTCGTCGGGAGAAGCTACTGCCGCTTGCAGGGGCTGGAGGAGTTAAGCCAGTAGGAGAGCTCTCTTCCATCAGCTTAGAGCGGCTACATTAGAGAGCTTACAGCAGCGCAGCTGCATTGGTGCAGCTGTGCCATTGTAAATTCTCTATTGTAGCTGTGCCCTAAATATAGGACTTCTGTTTTCAGGGCTGCCAATTCAGCACCTTTCACTCGGACTAGAAGTGGACATGAAGAATTTTAATAGGTAGTAGTTACTGAAGCATTTTTTAAAGGTACATATTAAGAATTACAGTGTATGGCTTTTGCAAACAGATATAAGAACTAAATACGTCAAATCTAGGGGCTTTCCAACCATAACAATGTCTTGTTCTTTCCTGTCCTGCTTCTGTGAGCTTCGTATGTTTTGAAATTTTCAGAAAGAAATTTGTTGTTGCTGCACAGTGCATCAGGAAGGAATATTTCAAGAGAATTGATTAAATTGGGCAAGAACCATAAGATATTGGAAAATACGTTTTTCTTGTAATCCAGATCAATCTTTGGTGGATACCAAAGATATAAAATATCAGGAAACGAAGTCTGATAGGTGACAAAAGATTGAACTGTTTTCTACCAAGAACAATGATAGAACAGCAACCATAGACAGAATTGATATCCTGCAGAGATCAAAAAGACTTTTATCAGCAGCAATAGAAGATAGTCTAGAAAAACTCTACTGAAGAACTTAAAATGCACCAACTTGTACTAGTCACGAAGAACAAAGACAGATTATTTTTTTTAATGGACTGTACAAAGTAGAGTGGTAGAGCAAACAATGGAGAAGATCACATTAAAAAGGACAGGTGAAACTGGATGGAACTCTCCACCAACTTCTTGGTTCGCTAGAACGAAAGCCATATTTACAGCATGCGTTGTGGGGGGGGGGGGAAAGTGGATTCTAGACAAGTGGTTCTATACTCTTATCATATTTACGTATAAATTGGCCAACAAAAGAAACCTACAATTCTTCTAATCTTTGGTTTGCAGTCTAAAAAGTTTAGCCAAGGTACTGAGTCAATATTTTTTGCAAGACTAGATTTTTTTTTTTTTTTAAACCAACCAAGAAATCAGGCATCCTTTTGATCAGAATTCTCCACAGTAGATTACCTCCAAGTGATAAATGAACTACTGGAGAAGATGAATGAATGGAATAAACCTCTGTATATAGTACTCACTAACTGTGAGAAAGATCTTAATTCAGTTGAAAGAACTCTGTGTCTTGGAGCTCTGTAGAACTAAAGAGGCAGAGCATGGATGATTACATTCAGCGTCTGAGAAACATCAATGTAATTGAATCAACTATGTTATATTTAACAGTGGAAAAGATCAAAAGAGAGAGGTTCATGGTAAAGATACTTTACCACACTCTCTGTGACTAGACTGGAGGGGCAATGTGAATTTCAGCTTGACAGAAGGCACAGCAAATATTCAGCAGCTTGGAATCATTCCAGATGTGCAAAGTGTACATACGTGTACAGGCTGTAGTCTGTGCATGAGGTGGCAAGCCTGTCTGTGCTGCTGTTGGTACATCTGTGTGCAAGGAACACACGGGATTTGCTCGTGGTGGCATGCTAGTTTAGCAAGTGCTTCAGATAGCTATACAAACAAATAAAACACACCAAAGGCTGCTGAGGCCAACTATAAAAACTAGATATCGGGACTGAAAACCAATTTCAGTACGGATTCTGCTTAACAGATACACTTGATCACCGAACGACTTGCCAGAACAGATAAGTATAGTTGTTTTTTTTAACGAAGCAGAAGAATAAATCTGCTTAGGTACAAGAACAAGCATTATGCTATAGTTTATACTCAGGCACAACTTCCATTGAATTAAGCTAGAATTTTGCCGGAGTGAGGATGGCAGTATCGGGCCCAGGATTATCTGCCAAATGAAGCAATCATGATACGAATTAAACTGGACCTTGCTTTCAAAAATTGGAGCCAAATCCTGAAGTTTATTCAGTTTTTACTCTGGCAAGTCTCCCAGTTACACAATCCCACAGCTTTGCCCATCCCCACCCATAGCCACTTCCTGCCCCACTTATTTGCAAGGTAGAGAATCAAGTGTGCAGTCCCTGCTCTCCCATTCCGCCCCACTCAGACCCACCACATTGTGGACAACTGGGGTGTCTGTCCGTTAGAAATATGCTACTGTATTTAATTATAACCATCAAGGGTAAACATTTAGCAATCAATAGCTAGCCTGGCTGTGCTACAACTAGTAGATAATATCTATCTCTTGCATTTCTTTCCTGCTGTTGGAATATGCTCTTTCAAAGCGCAAACTGCCTATCACTTACTAATCTGGCCATTGTGTAACTAATACAATAAATATGTCTCCTGTAAAATGTAGTGAAGTAATGAGCAATTTAATGAGTTAAGCAAAGAAAGATATAAAGTGAAAATAAGAAACCATGGAAACTAGCTCACTAATCCTAGCCAAGTGCCAGCAGACTAATGAAGATAGACGGAGAGTGAAAATGAGAATAAAAAGGAGAAACCGCTCTCTAAAAGCAGAGATATGAGAGATTCACACCTTGAAAAGATTTCAGTAGTTGGCTTCATGCACTGAGACAACATTTCCTTTTTCAAAATCCCCATAGAGTGGTTTACTGTTAAGGACAGCAAGCCATAAACACCTTTCATACCTAGATCTTTGTGTTTACCTTTGATTTCCTGGGCTTTTATGCCAGATTGCATGTCTTCCTTTACAGCCACATACCTGGTGTTGTTTGGCAACATTAATCAATTTGGCCCTCCTTCTTTCACCCCTCCAAAGTAGTGGAGATAAGTCAGAACCAAAACTCCATATCCCCAACGCTCCTAAAATTGGGGGATATACTGCTGCAATTCTCTGTTTCAGGGCTGGTCTTAGGGGAAAATGGCACCCTGGGCAAACTTGTATTTTGGTGCCCCAGCCACTGCTGCCTCTCTGGGCTCCCCACTCATCTTCCCCTCCCCCCATTACCTCTGGCCCCTGCTGCCTCCCTGGCTTCCCTCCTGGACCCGCTGTCTCCCCATCCTCCCCCCCATCTCCCCTGGGCCCTGCTGGCCCCCCCACAATGCCCTGAGCTCCCTACCACAGGCCTGCCCCACTTCTTGCCTCTTGACCACAATGCCCCCTCTCCCCATGTTGCCCACCCATAAGGCCAACCATGCTCTGCTCTGTTAAGTTTGGGGCCCAGGTCTCTCAGATTCCAGTTCTGTGTCAGATGCAATCTCATGAGAACAGCTGTACTCACAAAATCTTGGGTCCATAAAAGGCCACTGAAACATGTCAGGTAGCAGGGGCATGGAGTGGGAGAGTAATAGTGAGTGTGCCAATTGCAACTGTGATGTTATACCCCATATTCTTAATGGAAATATGCTTATGATATGGATATGACATAACTGAGATATATTTTATGCAAGATGGGTCTTGCAAGGTATCATTGGAAAGGTTATAATTTGCTGAATGTGATTATCCAATTTGTATGCCTGTATCATTTCTGTATCTAAAGTTATGAATATTGACTATGAGAAGGGCCCTTACCTCTGGAATTTATCCACAGACACTCAGAGTTGATTGGCCTTTGGGATGCAGTACAGGGACCAGTCCTTTTCTCAGGTGCCTGTGTGACACACTGGCAAACTCTGTGCCAACATTCCCCTCTGATGACTGGCCTGCTAGAAGATAACCAAATACCACTACTAGCCACTAATAGTGTTATCCCTTTAGCTGAAGTGGTCAGGATCTATACTTTGGTGGTGAAGGTGCTTGGCTTGACCCTACGGATCACCCAGGGAGGGGGCTGTTACAGTAGGCAGGCCTCTTTGCTTTTTCCTCTTAAACAGGCAAACTTGCACATGTTTTTTTATTAGATTGGGTGTGTGCACAAGGAGAGAGTGTTTTTTATATAAATCTAAACAAATATGCAATTGCTGACATCTTGGTCAGCATAGCAAGGACTGAACTATGGGATTCCAGAGATAGCCATGAGATACCAGAGCTTGAGCTAAAGAACCAACCTGCCTTAGTAGTAAACCCTCATCCTCCACAGATTGGGCATGGTAGGGGACTCGTTGCACACATTCACCAGTGTGTTACAAATAAAATGAATAACTAATAATTAATGCTAACATCTGACGGCAGCCTTTAGAAAATTAAGTTGAATGAACAAGCAAGAGTTTGGGGAAGGGGGAATATACAGAAAAGGATGGGGGAGGCGGCAGTAAGGACATTTTGCATCAAATCATTAGCAGCTTTTTGAAGATGATGGATAGCAATTGGCAAATCAGGAACAAGCAGGGAATTTTAGGGGGAAAAGGTCAATACTCATCAATAAAACACCATGAGATGAACTACCTCAGTGGATATTATCCATGTCACTAGCTATATTTTTCCTGTTCAAAGGACAAAAGTGTTCAGAGCTTTTTTGCTAGGTATAAACTAAGATTAGTAATTTCTGGATTAAAAATCCCACCCCAAATGAACAAAATAATGCAAAACAAAATAGCAGTGACAACAAAAATTACATAGTGCTCCCTGCATTTCCATATGTGAGCATTTCACTTGATTGGTGGAAATCTCTTTTTGAAGACACATGTATTGCTTCTTTTACCACCAAAGCCTATTTCAAAAAACGGGTTTTGGCATTGACCTGAATGGACCCATAATCCATAGGATTGTCAGCTGGTGGAAACCTGTGTAGCTCTAATGATTTTTATTTTGGAGGGGCGGGGGAGAGGAAGGGGGAGCTATGCCAGTGTACAGTAGCTGAGGGTCAGCCTGTCTGGGTGAAATTCACCTCCATCCAAGCCTTGCATTTGCTCTCAGCATGGGGTGAATTAGATAAGGCAAAATGCTCATCAGCTCCTGGTTAGTGCTCAGTGGGTTCAGCGTTGGGGGCTCTCAGCACATCTTAAGAGGCTTTCAGAGGGTGACATTGCCCCTTTAAGAGGGAGGAGGCCAGTGCACTTGTGACTTGTCAGTTGCTCCCCAATTCAGGTTATGAGAGAGCACCTGGGGCCTAGAGAGGAGGAGAGTGGGTGAGTCAGAAAGGGAGGGGTAGGGCTGGTGAGGACCAAAGGAGAAAGAAGGAGCAAGGAGTAGCTGGCAGGCGTGCTTGGGAGAGAGCTGAGTTTGGAGGAAAGCTGCTGGTGAGAACTGACCAAATCTGGGGGACTCTGGTGAAGAGAAGACTTAGGCAGTGACCCTTAGGAAAAGGGGAAGATCCAGTTTGGTCAGGTGATGCTGAACCCAGAGGCAAACTGGTGGATTCCCTGAGCTGGGGTAGGACTCTCTGGCATGGAGCCTGGAGCAGTGGAATGGTGTTGGTCAGGGAGAAGATGGGGTTACTCTCAGGCAGGGAGCCTGGATCCCTGGGTCAGGGGCCAAAGGAACTGAGCACACAATACTGCTACTGATTCGTGGCCAGGTGACTTGCTGGTGATCTTCCTGCAATGGGAAGAACCTGCTGTGAGATTATGTTTATTGTGGAAATTGGAAAATGGTTTTATTACAAGGTTTTGGGGGAATTACTACACTTATGTACATGAATTAATTATGCCCAGAAGTGGGCTTTGTAGCAGGCAGAGAGAGACTGCTCCTTTCAGGGGGAAGAAAGGGGAAATTGAGGCAGGTGCACTTAGTATGCCTCAGCTTGCTGCTGGAGGGCACTCCTAGGTGGAGGTTGACCTATAACAGAGGCCATGAGCACATTGTAAGGCCCAGCTTTTATTATTAATATTATGGTAGTGTCTAGGAAGTCTGGGTGTAGACCAGGACTCCATTGTGTTAGGTGTGGTTCAAACACACACACAAACAGAATCCCTGCTCCAGAGAGTTTACAATCTAAGGAGCTTGATTCCCCATTTAGTATAAGTAACATGCTGCAGGGTATATGAGATTCAATTTTGGGTCTGTCTCCTAACTCAGTTTCCCCTTCCTGTGCTCCCGTGTAACCATACATAGGTTCCCATGTCAAACAACACCCTTTCTTTGGGTCTGGTTTATTAAAATATTGTAGTTCATCATCAAGTTAAATCAAAACTCGTCTTTCCCTGGTTAGTTCTTTCCTAAAACCCAGCACCAACAGCCTGGCATTGCCAAAAACCTCTTCCTCTTAAGACACTTCCCTTGTCTCTCACAGCAGGCCTCTCCAGCGGGCTGGTGTGGAGAGTCCTTTCCCATGTCCTCTCCAACACTGGGTCTCCTGCAGGAGCCTTCCTCTGAGCAGATTCTCTTCTATGAAGCCCCATTTCTTTCCCAATTATCAGGTGGCCTCTCAAATATCACCTGATCTTAGCCTGAAAACTCATCCCCTGGAGAGGCAGCAGGCTCGAGCTGGCATAGATGAGACTGAGCCTCAGTTCTCTTAAAGGACCAACTCAATCTGCAAAACAGTCAAGCTCATTTTTAGCATTTGAAACCAGATACATGCACTCCTCCATACAAACGCCCTGGAAATGGCCTTTTTTAGAAACTTTTGGGAGTGTTTGAGCACAAATGTCTTTAGCCCTTTCTGAGTTATGAGATAAGTAAAAATACACACTTTTCTGATGCTATTAAAAAAAATCAAACTGCTATTTAACTTGTAGGACTAGAGCAAAAAGTTTGGAGAATCTTGTCCAGGACATCAGCCTTAGATTGTGTGTTCCTCGTTTGGTCTGAGGAGAAGTAAATAATATACAAAGTCTCAAAGGACTGGAAAATCACTTCTGCCATGCTGACTGTGCACCTGTAATGTCTTTGTCAGAACCAAATGCCAGGTTTTGCAAGCGGGGGTGAGAGGGTGCAATGAGTCATTGGTGGTGGGTTGGAGAGCAAGCCAGCTCCATGCTCACCCTAGGCGGCAGTGGCTCTTGTCCCAGAGGGCTGGGCCTGGCTTCCCAGTCTGAGCATTGTGACGTGGTGCGTGCGGTCACGCTGCCACTCGGGATGGCCTGGCTGCGCCTCCGTCATGAGTGAGTGGCATTGGAACACGATGCATGAGGCTGCAGTGCCATTCAACCCCATGCGCCATGTCACAATGCCTGAAGCAGGGATTTGGACAGGACAGGACAGGAGCCCCGCAGGACAGGAGTTGCTGCTGCTGGGTGGGTGCTGGTGGGCTTGCTCTCCAGACATGTTTCCCTAAAGGCCTTTGGGGGGCAGTCACTCCCTGCCACCATATTAGATCTGCCAACAGATTCCCTGTGCCTAGCCTCAGCAATGGGTTCAGCAGCAGTGGGGCTACTGCTGGCAAATTATTGCCAGGACAGCAGGCATGAGGGACTGTAAATGTCTCCCTGAAATAAGTTCACTGAAACATACAGAACATCCCTCAAACACTAGTTTTAACATTGGGGACAGGCAAAAATAGTGGGGGTGCCATGTTTTGTTGTAACTTCTGCTTTTTATCTGTTTGTGACTAATTACTGTACTACTTTGTATCCGCATCTCTCCATTGCCTTAATGAGATTCATCCTGGTGAGAGGAGCAAAGAGTCTTGTGGCACCTTATAGACTAACAGACGTTTTGGAGCATGAGCTTTCGTGGGTGAATACCCACTTCGTTGGATACATGCATCCGACGAAGTGGGTATTCACCCACGAAAGCTCATGCTCCAAAACGTCTGTTAGTCTATAAGGTGCCACAAGACTCTTAGTCTGGATCTGTAAAAGCAGCAAACACGGCTACCCCTCTGATACTTGACATCCTGGTGAGAGTCGACTCAGGCCCATTGTATGTTTATTGCACATTTGCTTCTGTAGGATTATGTATTTTAATACCTCTCACCCAAATTTTACAAAGTCATCCATAGGGCTGATCCTCCGCATTGACTTCAATAGCACAATGCCAGTTTATTCCAGCTAAGGATCAGCTCCTACAATCTGATGTTCACTCTACCATTTTTGCTGGATTCTACAATATTTAGCTTATTCTAAGTTCCATCAGAGGTGAATCAGGCCCCGTTATATAGTAAAGGCCAGATTTACGGGTAGGCTCCAGCTGCTCTTTACCACTTTGGTAATGCAAAGTAGCTACAAACCAAGCTTAAGGCTACTTTGCATCACTGAAACAGCATAAAGTAACAGGAATGTACTGGTGAATCTGGACCTATACTTCTAACCTGTCTTCTCCCCCCCCCCCCCCCACCCGAATTGTGACTGAAGCTGGTCAACATGATTTCTGAATGTGTTTTCATCCAAAAAGCCCAGTTTTGAAAATTAAGTTTTGTGAAAAGAATTGTCATTGAAATGTTGTGTCTGTTCAACAGAAGCTTAGAAATGAAAATTTGTTGGTGCTTCCTCCAGTGGCAAAATGGAAAAAAAAAGAAAAATTGGAGAGAAGGGAATAAGCAAACCGAAAAGCTGAATTTTTGCTAAGTGTCTTGAAAAAAAATCAAATCAAATGGGAAATTCCTATTGGAAACCTATAGAACAAAAATAATTTTGACATTTTCAAAATTTTGCATGGAAGACCTTTCCCGTTATTGAACCAGCTCTAGCTGTGAAGGTCCAGCTGTCATAATGTAAACAGTTATGTTGCTGCTTTGTTAATCCTGTTTTGCTGAAAACTTTTATATCCAGCTAAACGATAGCAGCTGCAAAAAGGGTAATTTATCCAACCCTTCCATACTCATCTTATTGGGGTGTGAATCTCAAGGTCTAATTGGTACAACTTAAATGCTAATTTTAGAGAACAGGAAACTTTCTTTTTTCCTTTTTTAAAAAAAACAAAGGAAATTAAATGTAAAACACTTAATACATGTATCTTCTGTCCCTGGTGTTCTGGTTATTTTAATATATTTCTGTTTATGTTGCAAAATATTACTATAAAATATACTACAAAGGGGCCACCCTACTAAACCTCACTGGTGTAAATTCAGAGCAAATGCCATAGGCTTCAGTAAAGTTACTCTGGAATTGCAAGGGTGTTATGGAGATCGAAATCTGGCTGGGTGTACTATGCAGCTAAATTAAACTTGCTGCTAGAATCTTTTGCATTTCTTTTCTTTTTGGACTTTAACTGGGCAACCTCAATGTTTCATCAACATGGCCTTTTTGCTTTTAATAATACCTTGCAGCAAACAAGGACGTGCCCACAGGCGCATCTTGGACAAACGTGTCAGGTAAATGAATCTGTTTATGAGAGATCAGTGATAGCTAGTTCAATACTATTTAATTTAAGACTACATTTTAGACTAAGGGTGGGGACTCTCATGTAGTGGGTTAATACATACATGACCTTTAGCATATCCTGGCCTTCCTCAAGCTGAGATAATGTTCCATAACAAATTTATTGTGTCGGGGAGATGATTTGTTGGCCAGCAGAAGTAACCAGTAAGAACAAAAGGGATAGGAATTGAGGGGAATTCCGCTGATTGGAAACGCTGCTTTGTTTATTCTTGTATTGTCATTATAATTCCTTATTTATAGTGTCTAAAAAGACACCTATCCTATGATCAAGATCTAATGGATATTTCCAAATTTATGCATGTTCTGCCTTGTCTTGTAGTTTGTCATTGATGGGGCCTTTAGATCATAATCCAGTCGGAGCATGGACCTTTTTTCTACTTGGCACTGACCTACTGCTTCACAACACCAGGTATATTTACAACACTATGTAAGTTAATAATAAACAATAATTCATCCATAAAACATATTCACCTTGGTCAGAAACTTGGCAAGCAATGTCCAGCCTAGGAGAAATTTTCTTTCTGCAAATTCCTCCTTACCCACAAAGAAAAATAATTCTAGCCATTTTTGTGTCTCAGACATGAGGGAGCAAAAAGAAATTTCCCATTTTAAAAAACTTTAATTTTATTTGTTTTTGCACTAGCATACCTAACAGAAAAGTTTTGAGACTGACATTTTACATAGATTATTTTTAAAGGGTTTGGGGTTTTATTAGAGCTAGATGTACATTTTTGAGACTTTTCAGGGCATATTTGCTTGAATATGCTTTGTGTTCACATGCCTTCTCATGTTTATTTTGCAAATGTTTGTAGAAATCTCAGATTTTAACAAGATATCAGAGAATATTTGTGGAAAGTGCATTTTGACAAATAGACACAACTACATGCACTGGCACTTCCCTCCAGCTGGAGCCTTTCCCTGCTGCAGAATGACACTCCCTCCCTATAATGCATCTTTTAAAGCCTAATGGTCTTAGGAAAAATGGACCAAATGTGAATCTCAGGCCTTGGCTACACTTGCAAGTTACAGCGCAATAAAGCAGTCCTGGGTGCCCTAGCTCACTCCCCGTCCACACTGGCAAGGCACGTAGAGTGTTCTGACTCCGCGGCTACAGCGCTGCTGGTACTCCACCTCGGCAAGTGGAATAACGTTTGCTGCGCCCCTGCTGGAGCGCCACGGCACCAGTGTGAATGAGGTGTTGCATTACTGCACTGTGATCAGCCTCCGGAAATGTCCCATAATCCCCTTAAGTGAGTGGCCACTGTTGTCATTGTTGTGAAATCGGCCGCAGGAATTCGGAAATGCCCTTTCAAAGCTCCCTTTCAGAGAAGCCGGCTGCTTATCAGCTCAGAGAAAAAACAAACATTTACTGTTTGCTTTGAGTGAGTGAGAGAGAGAGGCGGGGGAAGGGGGGAGAGAGGGTGGTCTGAACTTACAAGACAGCATGCTGACACACTCTCAGCACCCCAGAACCCCACTCTCTCTCCCTCCACATACACACAACACACTCCGTCACACTCGACCCCCCCCCACCCATTTGAAAAGCACATTGCAGTTGCATGCTGGGATAGCTGCCCATAATGCACCGCTCCCAATGCCGCGTCAAGTGCCACAAATGTGGCAACGCCCGTGTGCTGGCAGCTGTCAGTGTGGACAGACTGCAGCGCTATCCTACTGTGCTCTGTGAAGGCGGGTTTAACTCACAGCACTCTACATCTGCAAGTGTAGCCATGCCCTTAGACTTTGAGCCCTCTAATGGTGATGCACTGCATTGTTATAACTAGGTGAGGTGCTCAGATACAAAGGTATAAAAATCTTTATAAAACAGACTCTTTGGGTTGGATCTCCCTCCCGCTGAAGGAAGTTTGATTTTTTGCTGTTGATTTCAACAGGAGCAAAATGGGGGACCTTGAGGCAGGCCTGAAATAGAGGAACAAAATCTTTCCTTTTTATACCAGAGCAATTCTGCTGATTTTTAAGAGAGGAGAATTTGGCCAAGGGCTTCTAATGTGATATTAAATATATCTTATCCCTGTGTAAAATCGCTCCCATATAATGGTAATCTCCTGGCAAATTCTCAGATTTTTTTTTTGGTCAATTTGCAGTGGTCAATTTTGATTGGCTTGTTGGTCAACTTTCGTTCTACTGCGCCCGGAAAGTGGATAGATTTTTATAAGCTCTGGTTGCTTCAATAATTGTTCATTATCCATTTAAACATTTCAGGTTTTTTAAACTCGTGATCAGATACATAGTATCTAAGTATTTTTAAACTAAAATGATCAATTCCAGAGCTATATTTGCTCAGAAGGCCTGTCAATTTATTCTGAGTCCCACAGAAACAGGTTTGCCTTGAATTAAGGTGGGAGTCAGAAGTCCCAAAGTCTCAGGCATGCCTCATTTTCTCTGTAGAGTGTCCCTTTAAACTCATCTCAGCGAAAGAACAGTGCATTTATAATTTAGCCTGTCCTCAAGGAGAACTCTTCTCTGTGGGAGGATCCTCTTTAATTACAACTTCACAGTAATAAGATGAGAAATGAGCAAGCAAGAAAGTACTGTTGGAATGAGACATGATAAATCAGTTTGTCCAGGAAGCACGTTTATGCCAGATCTATCACCACATTCAGCACAGTGCTATCTTTCTTATTTCAATAAGGAAATCTCATGAAGAAATTTTAATTGCATACGATTAGGTGAAAGTCAATGTGCCATAATGAGCAAAGTGAAACCTGCATTTTTTCTCCTTTTATCTTCATGCTTTGAGTTCCCAAGGATTAACACAAAATGATTTGCCCTTAAATTGCACTCTTCTTTTCATTTGTCTGAAGGATGTACATTTTAGGTAATTTAAAAGGCACCAAGCTTTTACTGTATGCTTCATGCCTGCAAGTTGGGAGTCAGAGGGAAAAAAAATTCCAATTTTCAAAGTCGCCTATTGTTAAGGGTGACTGAATGGCAGCCTGCAATTATATGATTTCAATGTAATTCATTCAGTAGAGAAGAGGTTGGTTCATAGATGCCTGACTTAAAAGATTGGCATTGCCAAGTGATTAATTTCCAAACTTTAGGGTATTTTCAACAACATACAATAGGAACATGTGACACTGACATTTTCTGGATGTGTGATAGGATTGCTTGATAATTGAAATGCTAGGCTCGTGGGGATCACATCATTACTGGATTTTCAATTTCTTCATAGTATGTGTGCATGTGCACACACATGTACGAGTGCATGTCTGTGTACACAGTGTCTCTACAGCTTTTCCAGGGTTCAGTACCTAACCTTTCAGCAATTTATTTTCCCTTTCTTAATAGTGTGTCAATGAACTTGATTGAGTCTAAATCTTGAAAGAGATGTCATTAATATTTGGTGCAGGATAATTTGAATGAGAAATTATTTGCTTTATGTAGCATAGTCTGATTGAATTAAAATCTTGAGTTATAATTAAAATGTTTGAGTATATGCAAATAAAAAAATATGGCATGAAAAACTTAATTTCTATACAGCAGCTTCCTTTTGGTCAGTGTTTGATCGGGCCAATGGATTCCCTAAGTACTTACATTTAGAGCTGTGCGAAGCATTCATTGCCGAAACTCAAACATGTGAAAGTTGCCTGAACAGAGGAGAATTGAAATGAATTGGAAGCAAATGAAGCTAAAACAGTTTTTTCTCACATTGCAATAGAAATATGCAGTATTGCCAGGCCCCAGCATTCAAAAACCATGAGTCAGGTCCACAAAAATCACGAGATTTAAAATACATATGTATCTGGGTCTTTTAATTGGCCTTCTGGGATTTGAGTCTGTGGGATAGAGGCTATCATGTTTTAAACCTTTTTTTTGGTGCCAGCATGTAGGCTAGAAACATATCCTTTAACAATGAGAGGTGAGCTTTGCACATCATTCCAGGAGCTTGACGTGAAACAAACAAACCACCCCAAATATCATGAGACTTGTGATAAAATGGTGAGAGTTGGCAAGACTTGTCTGGCGCACCGAGTGCTGGTAAGAGGAGTCAAGAGTGAAGGATTTGTAGAATGCTAGGGCTGTCTGCACACAGGCCCAGTGCTTCCTTACTGGCTCTGTATCCTCCAGAACCTTCTTTTGTTTGCTGGATGGTGCTGGCTCCAGTGGAGCCATGCGTCTAGGGTTTACACTGTGGGTGGTGGAAGGGCCTTTCACCTCCTGGCCCTGGCACACAGCCTCCCCAGCTTCGTGGACGGGTCATCCGCAAGGTAGGGGCAGGGGAGATGATGCCTCAGAATGCTGACCCTTCCTTCCACGAGCAGCGTGAGAGCTCAGGAGGGTGATTGGGCCTTAGAATAGGTCTATTTTTAGTAACGTGTAAAAATTACCTAAAGTGGTTCTTCTATATGTCATTCTATCGTGATTTCAAGGTCTGGTAACGTGGGACCTTCTGGGACAAGAAGCGAGTGTGCTTTGAAAAGCAGAGAAACTCCCTTTTCTAAAGAGACAAGATCCCCTGTTTTGCCCCAAAGGGTCACAAGAGAGTGGACCTCAAACCTGTTACTGTCCCCAGATGAAGTATTGCCCAGCCTGGGCCTCATGCTAATGTAATTGTTCAAAAGGGGAATTTCATGTGGAGGAAGGGAGGGGAGAGGAGGGGAGAGAAAGAAGCAAACATAACCTAGAAGGGAAATGTTTGCTTAACTTTATATTAAAAAACAAAAGAAAACAAAAAAAAACCGGTGTCTGCTTGACAGTTTTGAGTTGTTAGAATAAATCCCAGTGGAGATGTGTTAGTCTTATGGCCAGTACCGTTTGACCATTAGGGGGATACATTAAAAAAGGACAATCACCAGTCTCCCCACAGCCAAACTGCATGTGAAAACATGCTGGGAACCTGCCTCATTGCAAATTACTTATGGATCTAGTGCCAGGCAAACTCCAAAGGTTCATAATTCAGATGCTTCTCTGGTAACCAGAACTCTGGAGGATTCCACTTGGCTAAGGGACTTCCTCCCCATACAGTCTGTCTCTATTTCATGCTTGGTGATGCCCTATGAGGAAGGACCGGTGTGTTACACAGCTCATCCTCTCTTATAACCTCTATCCTCTTTCCATCTTTTAAAGCACCCCGTGTGCTACATGCAGTCCTTGTTTAGGTAAAAGACGCCGAATGAGGTGATTTCTCAGAGGTTACATCTTTGTTTGTCCAGGTGGTGCTGCATTTTCACCAGTATAGAGCAGTACTGTGGTATGGGATCTCTAGCAGGTCAAAATACTACAATGCTAGAGATTGCTTTGGGCATTTCATAAAATCCTGAGGCTTCTTTTGAGCGCTGTTACCACAAGAAAATACCATGGAATCAGCAGCCACTGGGAGTCAGTGTTATGAAATGATAAAAGCTGTTAATGTCAGATTGCCTGTTTGGTTCTAGTGGTGGCAGATGCAGTGGAGCACAGAGGATGGGATGAGAAGGTAGAGATGGGCAGACTCAAACGGGTTGTGTTCCCCTCCCCCAGTGACAGTTGTATTTCACGGGTCTATGTGACAAATATGAACAATGTGGGTGAAATTCTCTTCTCAGTATGAAACTATTGTCTATTTGTTCTGCATGTGGCGCCCCCATTAATGTCAATAGCTGCTCCATGTGTAGTAAGGGTTCTCAGTATGAAATTGAGAACCACTGTGTGATTCAGAGATGAGCATTTCGCCCCATAATGTGGAGAGAGACTTATGTGTTGTTTATTGGAAGTTTAGCCTACACTGATATTGAAACTATTCAAAAATTACCAAGTTACAGAGTCACATGAGTCCCACTGAAATCCACAGGTATCATGCGTCTAGCTTTTGTGCAACATCTTAGAATATTTACCACATGCCTGGGACTAGGGACAATAGCATCACCCCTCAGACACATACAAGGTAAAAAACATGGGGTAAAAAAACAAAGACCAAAGGCAGGATTTTCAAAAGTCCCTAAATTACTTAAGAGCACAAGTCCCTTTGATTTTTAATAGGAGTTGTGCTCCTAAATCACTGATGTCTGTTTGAAAATCCCATCCCAAAGCTACACATTTAATTAACAATCCACATTTTTTATTTCATATGAAACCTAATCTCAAAACACGTCACGCAGGCAGAGCTACTCTGTTTTAAATATTCTCTGCCTAGCTAGGCAGTATGATTTCCTGCCTACACAAGCCAAATTCTGATGATAAACACTCACACTCCAATTTCTCAAGTGCTACAAAGGGAACTATTTTCTTTCTCTTTAGCTTATTTGCAAATAGTTTCCAATAGTTTGTGGGAAAGAAACACCCCCAGTTCCTTTACTGGCTTAATAATATTCTGAAACAGAGATGCAGTTTATTGGTCCATGACTGGCCCTGGCAGCTCTTGATTTCTAACCCTTGCTCAGCAACTGACTTTTCCTGTGCATTGAATGATCCACTGAGGTCCACATTTTTAGATTTTGGGAATTTTAAATCAGGCACCCAACTTCATATCTAGATGTCTAACTAGCATCTGTCATGGCTTGTTTCCTTTTAAATCTGATTTTTTTTTTAAAAAAAGGAAAGACTCAAAACCAAACACATCCATTTAAAAATGAAACAATGAATTTTGTCCTCTCACCTCCTCCAATCCCTCAGCACTATCAGAAGATGACAGGAAGTCACTGCTATATGGATCTGTGGTACCAGAGCTAAAACTGTTTCATAGTTTATGCATGTGTGTGCAGGAGAAGGCCTGGGCATAGCAGCAGTAGTAGACAGCACAGGTGTGGCTGGAATTACTGTATATTTAGGTGCAGCCAAATTATATGGCCTGAGTTATACTAGTAACCAGGTCATTCGTTAGAACAATTTCAAAGCAATATGATCAAGCTGTCATAGATACTGTAAGAGTTATAGACCTAAGATAGGGTGAGGTGTGAAAAACTAGATTCCCAAAATGTCTCAGGCTGGGTAACAGAAAAGAACTGTTGGAATAGGACATTCTTTCATTATTCCATTCTTTCCCGCCTCAGTCACTAGCAATGGAATCAAAAGCTCTTAGGGTTTTCGACGGCAGCCATCACAGTCGTATCTGAGCGCTCTTATGATCCCAAGGTTATAGTTACTGGAATATGTTAAAATAACATCAATGATTATAACGTCACTATACATTATTTCCACCTCTCTGACAAATAAAGCTCCGTCATCATATAATCAAAGGCTGCTGAGGATGACGGAAAGGGAAGGAACAGGCAAAAACAGCACCTGTGTCCAGCACCTGAAAAGGTCCTTCACAAATGCTGATGCATCAGTTCAGGTTCTGGTTATGTTCCACAGCTCCTGTGTGGAACCCACCTGTCCGCCCAGACTAGCCTCTCCAGTGGAGAGGCCACTGCCTGTTGTGTTGTTCCACCAGCACACGTTGTGTGCTGTTTCAATCCAGTGACCCACTCAATGCAGCCATGAAAACTTGGTGGCGTTTAACCTTTTCAACTGATTAAAATGCCTGGGGTTTGGCTGAGCTGAGTTTAGATTCAGCCGAAGCATTTTGAATTCAGGATGACAATACAATATCAATTAAAATGACAGTGACAGTGCTTTTCTTGTACAGCCCTTTAATACAAGCTGTAAGACATGGAAGAGTTTGGTGGTTTCTTTGTGGCTCGTTTCTCTCCTAGCCTCTGTATTTTCAACTAAGGGGACACGGTCCCCTGCCAGTAGATGCAGGCTATTTAAATGCTCCATTGGAGAGGGATTAAAGTTTATGCAAGGTCACTGGGGATGTGATAATTATAATCACAGGTTTTTGGCTCCACAATGACAGCCATTTGTTATTTTCGCTCGAGTAATTCCTGCAGCTTGGAGCTGTTGACAAGCGTGCACTGATTTACTGGCCCCCCCCCCAGGTCCCAAGGCAGTGTCCGCTCTGAAGTCTGACACCCCTGCGTGGCTCCTGCTGCTTTCAGTATCTTTTCTGCTGCGAGTTTCAATACCGGCTGAAAATTGGAGAAAAATATTGTGTTAGTTTATAATGGGATCAGAGGGAGAGATGCAGGGTTGCTGAGTTTTACTCTGGTGCGGCTTCCCCCACCCCCACCTCTCCATCCAGCACTGATCATTATACTGGGGGGTGGGGAGAGGTTAATAAGCTACTGATATGATTTGCTCTGTAAGATCCTTTAAACATTTCTAGGGGAGGTTGTCTTGAGTTTGGATGTTGTGATGGGCAGAAGTGAAGTGCAGGGAAAAAATTCCAGTCTTGCCGTAAACAAACAAATCCCCCCTCCTGTCTGTCTGTCTGTTCAGCTTCCTGTTCCTCCTCTTCCCTTTCTTTTGATTTATGTTGCCTTATTTTGTTTGTTTTTGCAATCAGAGGTAAGCGCATTTTAATATATATTAAATAGTGATAAATTGAGGATATCTGATGGCTTAGTGCCGATATGGCATTCATCTTTATGGGTGGGGAGATTGCTAACTCGTGAGTGGAGTGAAAAAATCAAGCAAAATCACTTAATAGGAATCTTTTATGGAAGAACATTTTTCTTTTGTGCCGGCACTCACTGCCATGATAGCCGTTTTATATTTTGTTTGCCCACCTTACCTGTGCTCTCCTTACGCCCCCATTTTCTTCACCTATTCCCTCCCTCTCCCCCCCCCCCCACTCCCCTGCAAAAACCTGGACCCTTTCCCATTGCTTTCAGCTCATCACCTTTCTCCATCCGTCCTTTGCTAATCCTGTTCTCCCCAATCCACCCATTCTTTATCTACAATTCTATCACCCTCTTTGCTTTTCTTGCACAACCTCACAGACATTTTGGCCTCCTCTGACAGCTCACCCTATTCACCTGTGTGCACATGTTGCCTCTGTGAAGGCCCACTGGGGCCCAGACACAAGAATGCCAGGAAAGCTATGTGGAAAGCCCTGTTTAATACCCACTGAGCATGGAAACCCAGTAATTCTAGTCAGCTACCTGTGAGAATGCTGGTAACATTCAGCCCCCATTCTGGAGTGTCACTCTCCCCTTCCCAGTACTATGTTTTTCATTCCTTTCCCTTCCAAGTGTAGCGCGTTGAACATGAGTTTGACCCCACTGCTTCCTTGACTCCTCCTCACCCCCAATCTTCTTGCACCTTCCTCCTCCTCACTTGACTTCTTCCCTTTCATCATTGGTCTCACCTCCTTCCTCACTGCACACCCATCTACGCACGCTTATATTATCTCAGCTTTATATTCACTTCATCCTCAATGGAGCTTCCTTTCCTTGACACACTCAGAACTGCTCCCTCCCCTCCCTTTCTTAAAAAAAGGGATTGCTCTCTGGGCTGATCCAGAATAATCACTGTCCTGTCCTCAGCCTTTCATACTCCAGCACAGCTCTAAGGGAAATGGTCCTCACGCATGGTTCTCACCACCTCTCCCAGCACAATGGCAGTAACTGCGTTCTGCATTGCAGTGCTTTCTCTGGAGTGAGAGTGCCTTCTTATGAGTTGTAAATGATCCCCTCCAAGCGTGTGCTCACAGGTCTTTTACTCTTCCCCTCCTTCTATGCCACTGCACATCTTTCAACGTTACTGATCAATGCATTATGGAAGAGGGGGGGGACGGATACTAGATCGACAGGTCATACTGGTAGTACTGTGTCCCTACCGAGCGGGGTGAGAAGAGTGAGAGGAGCCCAACAGCAAAAGGTAGGATGTTTGTTCACCAATGCGAGAAGCTTAGGTAATAAAATGGAGGAACTGGAGCTCCTGGTCCGAGAATTGAAACCGGATATCGTAGGAATAACCGAAACATGGTGGAACGGTAGCCATGACTGGAGTACAGGTATGGAAGGGTATGTGCTGTTTAGAAAAGACCGATGCAAAGGTAAGGGTGGGGGAGTAGCATTGTATATCAATAATGAGGTGAAATGTAATGAAATAACTAGCAATGCAATGGATAATACGGAGTCTGTGTGGGCAATGGTCACATTAGGGAAGAAAACTACCAGAGCCTCACCCGGGATAGTGATTGGGGTGTGCTATAGACCGCCAGGATCTAGCTTGGAGACGGATAGAGAGCTCTTTAATGTTTTTAAGGAGGTAAACACTAATAGGAACTGCTTGATCATGGGAGACTTTAACTTCCCAGATATAGATTGGGAAACAAATGCTAGTAATAACAATAGGGCTCAGCTTTTCCTAGACGTGATAGCTGATGAATTCCTACATCAAGTGGTTGCTGAACCGACGAGGGGGGATGCCATTTTAGATCTGATTTTGGTGAGTAATGAGGACCTTGTTGAGGAAATAGTTGTAGGGGACAACCTTGGCTCGAGTGATCACGAGCTAATTCGTTTCAAAATTAATGAGAGGATAATTAATATTGCATCTGAGACTAGGGTTTACGATTTCAAAAGGGCTAACTTTACTAAATTAAGACGACTAGTTAGGGAAGTGGACTGGACCAACATATTTAGGAATCTAAAGGTAGATGACGCCTGGGGTTACTTCAGGTTGAAATTGCAGGAGTTGTCAGACGCATGTATCCCGAGAAAGGGAAAACGGCTCGTAGGTAGCAGTTTTAGACCGAGCTGGATGACCAAGCGTCTTAGAGGGGTCATTAAGAAAAAACAGAAAGCGTACCGGGAGTGGAAAATGGGAGGGATCAGCAAAGAAACCTACCTTATTGAGGTCAGAGGGTGTAGGGATGCAGTGAGAAAGGCAAAGCGACGGGTGGAGATGGACCTAGCGAAGGGGATTAAAACCAATAGCAAAAGGTTTTTTAGCCATATAAATAGGAAGAAAACCAAGAAGGAAGAAGTGGGACCGCTTAAAACTTTAAACGGAGTGGAGATTAGGGATAATCTTGGAATGGCACAATATCTGAATGAATATTTTGCCACGGTCTTTAATGAGGCTAATGAAGGGCTAAGGAATAGTGATAGAGGGACCGATGGGAATGAAGATATGGGGGTAGACATTACGGTATCTGAGGTGGAGGCCAAACTTGAACAGCTTAACGGAAGTAAATCGGGGGGCCCGGATAATCTTCATCCTAGAATATTAAGGGAATTGGCGAGTGATATTGCTAGCCCGTTAGCGATGATTTTTAATAAATCTCTAAATTCGGGGATTGTACCGTTGGACTGGAGATTAGCTAATGTAGTTCCTATATTCAAGAAGGGGAAAAAAAGTGACCCGGGTAACTACAGGCCTGTGAGTTTAACATCTGTAGTATGCAAAGTAATGGAAAAAATTTTGAAAGAGAGAGTGGTTAAGGAGCAGGAGGCCGATGACAACTGGGATAGATTACAGCATGGTTTTACGAAAGGTAGATCGTGCCAAACCAATCTGATCTCCTTCTTTGAGAAAGTAACAGATTTTTTAGACAAGGGAAATGCGGTGGATCTAATATATCTGGATTTCAGTAAGGCGTTTGATACGGTACCGCATGAGGAATTATTGGTTAAATTGGAAAAGATGGGGATCGAAATGAAAATCCAGAGGTGGATAAGGAGTTGGTTAAAGGGGAGACTGCAGAGGGTAGTACTGAAAGGGGAACTGTCGGGTTGGAGGGGGGTTACCAGTGGAGTTCCTCAAGGTTCGGTTTTGGGTCCTATTTTATTCAATCTATTTATTGCTGACCTGGGAACCAAGAGTAGGAGTGGGCTGATAAAGTTTGCGGACGACACCAAGTTGGGAGGTATTGCCAATTCGGAGAAGGATCGAGATATCCTCCAGGGAGATTTGGATGACCTTGTAAACTGGAGTATTAGTAACAGGATGAAATTCAATAGTGAGAAGTGTAAGGTTATGCATTTAGGGATGACTAACAAGAATTTTAGTTATAAGCTAGGGACGCACCAGTTGGAAGTAACGGAGGAGGAGAAGGACCTGGGAGTCCTGGTTGATCGTAGGATGACTATGAGTAGGCAATGTGATGTGGCCGTTAAAAAAGCTAATGCGGTCTTGGGTTGCATTAGGCGGGGTATTTCTAGTAGGGATAAGGAAGTGCTAGTCCCGTTATATAAGGCGTTGGTGAGACCTCATTTGGAGTATTGTGTGCAGTTTTGGTCTCCCATGTTTAAGAAGGATGAGTTAAAACTGGAACGGGTACAAAGAAGGGCCACTAGAATGATCCGAGGAATGGAAGGCCTGTCGTATGACAGGAGACTTGAGGAGCTCGGTTTGTTTTCCTTAACCAAAAGAAGGATAAGGGGAGATATGATTGCACTCTTTAAATATATCAGAGGGATAAATACCAGGGAAGGAGAGGAATTATTTCAGCTCAGTGCTAATGTAGACACGAGGACAAACGGATATAAATTGTCAGTCAGGAAATTTAGGCTTGAAATTAGACGAAGGTTTCTAACCATCAGGGGAGTGCAATACTGGAACAGCCTACCGAGGGAAACAGTAGGGGCGAAGGACCTCCATGACTTTAAGATTAAGCTAGATAAGTTTATGGAGGAGATGGTATAATAGGATAACGGGCTTAGTCAATAGGTCAATTAAGTGCCAAACTGGTACTTAATTGGGTCAAATTGGGTCAATGATATGATATTCTTAACCTCTTTCAGAGGGTATGGCTGGAGAGTCTTGCCCGCATGCTCGGGGTTCAGCTGACCGCCATATTTGGGGTCGGGAAGGAATTTTCCTCCAGGGCAGATTGGCAGTGTCCCTGGAGGTTTTTCGCCTTCCTCCGAAGCATGGGGCAGGGGTCGCTTGCTAAAAGAGTGGGTAGATCGGCTAATGTGGCCTGCATCTTGCAGGAGGTCAGACTAGATGATCATAATGGTCCCTTCTGATCTTGAATTCTATGATTCTATGATTCTATGATTATTCCAGCTCCTACCTCTCCAATTATGTTTCCCCCCTCTCAAACATCTCCACGTTTTTAAAGGTCTAGTGAAGGCCCTAAAATGTCTTCCCTAACCCCAACTATCAAGCCCCTCAAGGCTCCATCCCTTGCCTTTTACCCCATGTTTTCTCCCTCTGGCACATCTCATTGTTAGTATCGATCATGGGAACTGACTTCGATCTTTCATTTCCCTTATTCTTTCAGCTCTCTGCCCTCCATCTATCTGCAGGCCTGGGCTCTTTCTGCTTGTTGTTACACTACGACTTCCAACTACTAAATGCTTCAGAGATTAAAGTTTTTGTGGTACAACATCCAGTATTTCGGACTCCACTTTTTAGACCATGACATTGCTTGTATAGCCAGAAGCTTTAGTCACCCTTGAACTTGAATTTATCTTTTTCTCCCATCTCTCTCTTGTTTGTCATCTCATCTCCAAGACACTGCCAACATTTTCTCTTACCTAAACTGTGCTTCTGTAGAAGTCCTTTATTCAGGTCTGTTGTTTCCCTGTCCGCTATTGCAATCTATAGTGTTATCTTTGCATCCCACTGGTTAAGGATTGGCCAGAGCACTGTGTGCTCTGGGCTTTTCTCCCCATCACCTACCCTCAAAGAATTTTCAGTCTCAAATAGACAATGAAAGGATTATTATTTCTGCTCTTCCCTCCCCCAAGAGATTGTGAGTTGCCCAAGGTGATACAGGAAAGCTGTGTCAGAGCCAGGAACTGAGCCCAGATTTCCTAAATCCCAGCTCGCTGCCTTAACCACAAGCCTGTTGTTCCTATCTAATGACTGTTGTGTGGAAAATCTTACCCCCCTGGGGTCTGAACCAAGGACCTTACTGCTTTTTGATGCCAAACTCCACCATTGCAGCAGCAGGAGTCTTTAATCAGCATTAGTGCTTACCACTAGGAGGCAAGGTCACCTCACTATAGTGCAAAAGACCATTGTTTCAAGAATAATAACAAAGATAAAGTGCACACCTCATCCACGGATCCCAAGCTCATTATGAATATTTAGTGAATAATTACTCCGAGTGCCCCTGTGAGGTCAGTGGTATCATCCATCTCTTTCAGGTGTGTAAAAAGGGCCATAAAGAGGTTAATGTCAGTATTAAGGTGAATGTTGGGGCTTGCAGTCTCATAAACAACCACAGGTAGCTCGGGGATTCTGCCTGAATTCCCCGTATGTCCCTTTTTCGGCTGTGGTGCCGCTTGGGTAGATGCTGACTGTAGTAGCCTGGCACCCAGGGCCGGATTTGGGGGCAGGTGACCCAGGTAACTGCCTGGGGTGCCGTGCTTGGGGGACGCTGGGCTCAGGGTGCTGTTTCTGTTGTTAGCATGAATAAATACAGATTTACAGTTCCTAGCATGCAAATGTATTGTCTTATATGACAGGGATAAATCATGCATGCAAATCATGTATCAAAGTTGTGAAATGGGCTACAAATGCAATAAAAAACCCAAGGTATTCCAAGGTCCAACAAATGGGGGGAGGGCACCAAAGACTCTCCTTGCATGGGGCACCATTTGGTCTAGGGCCAGCCCTGCTGGCCCCCCTGTGCACTCTGGACAGGCCAGAGTAGGCACAACCCATTGGAGCTGTTCCCTTCCTCGGCTCAGGAGCAACTGCCCCACTGCCTGTCCCGCAGCACCAAGGTCCAGGTTCGGGGGGATTTATGGAAGGAAGAGCCCAGGGCAGCCTCCTTTGTCACAGACTGGAGGTAGCTGCCAGAGTTTGCCAGGTCGGGGAGCAGCAGCTGCTAGAGCAGGCTAAGGAGGCTGGAGACTGCAGGGCTGCCAGAGCTTGCAAGGGGAAGAGTTGGGGGCAGGGAGTGCTGAAGCCTGCATGTGGGAGGAGCCAAGGTGCAAGGAGGGCGGGGGCAGTCATGGAGTGGCATGCAAAAGAGGGCTCTGGGTCCTGGGACAGGGCTAGGGGGTGAGAGAAACCGGCAGCAGGTGAATGTTTAACCTGTAACTGACGTGTCCATGTTGGGGGGCAGGCAGAGAGAGTTAAAAAAACAGGAAACTGACCAAAAAAGGTGGGTGGTTGGTTGTGTGTGTGTGTGTGTGTGTGTAATCGTGACTTTTAGGAAGTTGGCATGATTTTTAGGGTTCTGTCTTATGAGTTTTGAACTCTTGGCATAGGCAATATTGATTAAGTGACTTACCCAACCTCTCTCAAGAATTGTGCTGCAGACCTGCACTTTACAAATTGTACTGCATTTATAGGAATCCTATTATCCACCACTGACTTTCAGAGACATGCAGCAGCCATTCACAATAGTTTGTGATAGGAAGCGCAAGCAGCGCAGCTAGGTTTTCTCAGTGTGGGTGTAGTGTTGATTCACTGAAGAAAGCAGATCAGTGGCAGCAGAGGGGGCTATGTTGACTTCCACAGTGGTGGTTCAAGTGGGTGAAGGATGATAACTTTGAGGTGAGGACATTTACAGGACCTTTCTCATCATTTGGATTAGTATGTCCAAAGGGTGTGTAAGCCTAGAAGGTGATGCTCCAATGAATTGGAATCTCCAGCTGGTGCTGATGTTTTGGCACATTCTTTTTATGCTGAAAGTTCTCAATCAACATTTGGTAGCAATGTGGTGGTGTTTACATACAACATGCAATTTTTCATACGACTCAAATGTGTACATTGGGATGTGGGTATAGAACCGTGGTCCTTCTGCTTGAAAAAACAAAACAAAAACGCCACAGGCTTGGTACAAGTTGAGCTAAAGCAGTTTGTAGATAGTATTAACAAGCACTTTATCTATGACGAGGGCACTAGAGGGCAACCTCACCCTCTCAGTCATACACACAGAGCCACTATGTTAGAGTACTGCATCTTCTCCTGCATCATAAGCATCGATTATGGTCCTAAATTAAGCAATGCCACCTGTTGCACCTAGCATGTCTTCCCAGCCTTCTTAGCCGTAAGCTTTCCACTTTCTGTTCTTGAGAACTTTCTTTCACTCATGGCAGGTTCTCTGCCCTTCACCGTCACTGGGCAGACCATTTTTGGAAGGCCAGACTTTGGAACACGGCAATATGCTGTCATGTTCTACTTCCATCCCAGATGTGGTTGCACTTGCGAAGTGATTCCGCAGCGCAGTGTTCAGAGCGGTGCGATACAGTGTAGATGAAAGGTGCTATATAAATGTAAATTTCAATTCATTTCATTCATTCATTCAACAAGCTATCAGCACAGCCTTGTCATTTCAATTCTTCACGCTTTTCGTGGGTCTCCTCTGTCTCAATGAAAGGCTCATTTCCTTAGCCCACTGCCAAAGGCATCCAGGCTGCAACGGAGTCCACTGTAAATAAATAAATAAATGTCACATGTAATGAGAGGAAAATTCCCCGAGAGGCCTCTGGCCACGACCCCTGGCCACAGCCTCTGTGTGCATGTTCCTCTGCTTCCTTAGCAACACTCCAGTCAAACAAGTAACGCCAATGGTTCTGCTGCCCATTGCGCTTCGTAGTTCCAAGTTTACTTTATGTTAACATGTAACTGTGATGGCTGAAGAAGGGAAAGCCTATTCTCATAGAAAACTTCAGACTGCCTCAGTTTTGAAAACCAGAACCATTTTCCACAAACATTTGTGAATCTTTTTCAATATTTTTATCCGAATGGTTACCAAAAACTGGTGACTTAAACATTGCAGTAACTGGATTGATAAAAGTTTTGAAAAAGAAACCGTTAAAGACATTTTTGGTGAAAAATTAAGTTTCAACAGTATCTGCAATTTTTGGTGGGGGGGAAAAGCATTTTTAGAAAAATGTCATTTTGGGATGGAATTTCCCTCCCCCCCCCGCCCAAAAAAAAATTTCCAGCCACTCTAGAAAGGAGAAGTGACTTTGCTTTCAGTGTGCTGCTTGTGAGGTAGTTATAGATGTCTCCCATAGAATGTCGCTGCTGGAGAATAATTAGTGCGAGGTGTGGTACTAAAGGTATTCCCCATGCTTAGAACAGGGAATACCTGTGTAAAGCAGGATACTTCCAAGTGGCAAATGTTGACATTTTTAAAGGTGAACACTATAGTATGGAGGAAGTGCTAGCTCCCACCTAGCCACCTACCTGCAACTGAACAGATATTTCTGTTGGGACTTCAATAATCACTTCCCTCTGTTATGACTATTGTCCTGACCAAGTGTGGTAGATTATCTTCAATTCTAACCTCCTTTTAACCTTTTGTTCATTTCAGAAGTGCTGGTTTCCTAGTCACTTCTGCTGGTGCAGCCCTAGTTTCCTTCCACATTTATCCATTACATCCTGAGAGAGGTACTTCTTGTCACATCATAATCTATGCATTGGTCAATTAACATGCATCCTATTATCTAAACTCCATCATTTTGCCCAGTATGGGTACATCATTTCCTGGGAAATTCATCTCTGTTTCTTTGTGAAAACTAGTCCAAGAACAACATTTGATTTTATTTTGCTCCAATGAAATGTCTGCCTTTTCTTCTAACAACATTTCCATGCCATCCCTTCTTAGAGGAAAATACTCTTCTGTCTCCAACACTGGACTCCTGTTCTTTATGAACTTGAAAAAAATCTTATTTATCTTAACCTCTCATGTAATCTTCCTTACTGTCTCTTCCTTTGCTTTCTGTATTAATTTTTTTTCTTTACACTCTCTGAACTTCCTTCTGCAATCTTTCTAGTCCTCCTCTCTGCCTCATGTTTTATAGCTTGCCTATGCCTCTTTCTTAACCTTAATTACTTTTTTGCACTTCCTACTCCTAGTATATTTATTGCTTGATAGCACACGTAAGCCTTAGCATATCTTCATTTATCTTTAAATGCATCTCATTTCCCTTTGGTTCATTTGGTAGTACTCCTGCCTCTTACCCAGAAGGCTGTGGGGTCAAGATTTGCCCCAGTATTAAGTCTCTTCACTAGGGTTCAGTGGTGCAGTTGATTTACAGTATTTTTGGAAGGAGTATTTACAGTATTTTTGTTTGAAGTGCCATCTTCCAAATGTTGCATTCAATACAAGTCCCTTCTATACAGCCCTGCTGGTTGCCTAGGTACCTAGGTGTATATATAGGTTAAAGACCATATTGCATTTCTTGAAAAGAATAAGTAAAGCATGTTTTTTGGCCAGTATTCTCTCTCAAAATAAAATATATTTCAGAGTCAACAGTTGAGTGTGAGCTATTGCGGGCTCATGCGTTTGATTATGCCACATGACTGATGTCCTACGGTGCTGTATCAGGAGGGAGAATAGTTTAGATTGGCATTTGGTATTTTGTGGGTGTGTGTCAAGGAAGTTCTTTTACTGGAACCAGTTTGCTAGCCCTTTTTGGATGAGTTGCTCCAGAGATGAAAAGCCTAATGCACTCACCCACTGTACCACTTCCTTGTGCATATTTGAAAATAGAATAAGCTTTGATGTTTTAAGAAGCAATGTGATCATTAGATATATGGTATTTGCATTTGCTAATACAGAGGCTGATTCTGCTCCCTCTTGCACCAGTTTTACACTGACAATGCTCCATTGTCTTATT
Organism: Mauremys mutica; assembly: GCF_020497125.1. Classification (NCBI taxonomy): domain Eukaryota; kingdom Metazoa; phylum Chordata; order Testudines; family Geoemydidae; genus Mauremys; species Mauremys mutica. Next base: position 127,166,998 of record NC_059076.1, on the reverse strand, counting down.
TGGCATTACTCCTGATTTACACCTGTGTAAGTGAGATCAGAGTCAAGACCACTTTCATCATGGGCTGGGTTGTGACTTTAAGCACAGCCCTGAGTGCAGGGCAACATGTAAGCAGCTCCCTCCCGGCAGACACTATGACTCGGAGACCTCTCTGAGTTCCAATTCTTTCTTTGCTTTCTCTTTGCTTCAGGGTCTTAGACAGTATTGACACATCCTCTGTCCAAAAGTCATAAAATTGTTTTTAAAAGTCAGATTTTAAAGCCAGTCAGACATTTTGGGTTCTTTTTATTTTCCTTGGGATTTTTGAGCCTGTCGGATTCACATTCTCAAGCTTTTCTCCACAACCATGGGGGTTAGAAACTTTTTTTTTTTAAACCACAACAGAACTGAGATTCTCACATAATCACCTGACTCCAGGAACTGGGGCTTTAAGAAAAACTGCAAATATTGCAAGATTTGTGACAACATTGTGAGAGCCAGCAACACCAGTAGTAACTTACTGGTAGCCTATACGGAGAGTAAATCACTATTTTCCCTGTGCTGGCTCAGCTGCTGTGGTCAGTGAGGAATGAGGTGGAGACAATATTTCTTTTCAATTTCCACCTTCGTCTATTCATTTGCCACACACCTACTTCAGGGGAGTAAGCAGGCAAGTAGGTTCCACTTATCTCTATACACCTGGACCCAATCTCTGAGTAGCACACAAGGGGTGTGTGTGTGTGTGTGTGTGTTCTTTTTACAAATTCAAAGTCTGAGTCAGAATTTAGCTCATATGGGGCCAGACTCTGCCACCTTCACACTGCTGAGTCTTTGCTGCACAGTTGGTTCTATTGAAATGATTGGGACTACCTGCATAATAGGGTAATACTTAGCCTGCAGAAGGATGGCCCAAAGCAAGTAGCATGCAGAGGTCATGTGCAGCGTATATTCCTATGTAACAGTCCAAATATGGGTATGTTGAATAATTACACTGTACTATAACCATCCTCAAAGCTAATCCTGTATTGTGGTCTGATAAACATTTATCTATCTGACAGAGTGAAGTTAGAGGATTGTGGCATTTAAATATGCTGTACGCATGTGTTGTGTCTACAACAGAATTTTGTACTGCCTTTTTTGGGGGGGGGGAGGGATGTGGATTTGGAGTGCTGGCATAATAACAAAATTAGTGCCTAGAGAGAGCCTATTGCTTTGGTGCTAGTGTAAACAATCCACAAAGAAAGCCATGAAAAATCTGATGAATATATTTTAAATTGTTTTCTTATACTAAATTACACCAAAACTGCCTCTGATGATGTTCCCCATCAATTTAGTGGAAGATAACCCAAGGAAACAAAAATAAGAACTGACTTAGAAATCTACAGCTGATTCATAATTTGTCTGTTAAAGGCAATTAGCCCTTTTTGTCTGCTGCACTTACCCAGTTGTGCCTGAAACTAATTGCTCTTTTCCTAGCATTCTTTTATCTCTTGTTTTAAAAAAAGCAAAAAATAAAGAAAAAAATGCTCACCAATATAAGAGTGAATTGTAATCAGACCACCTTGCTAATTATCAGCCTCTTATCTAGGCATCTTGTTTAACACATGTGTAATTGCAAATGACAACACAAGCACTAGGCTATGACAGGCACAGGGTGGAACATTTCAGAGCACATAGAGCTCCGGCAGTGTCAAGGTCTTTTTCAGGTCAGATCCCTAGGAGCTGATCTAGTTCTGAGCTGAGGGTGATTCAAAGGTTAAGTCTTGTACCAAAGGGCTATTCTGCCCAGCCACATAATTGGAATAACAAAGTCAATATATGTTGCTTGTTGTGGGACACAATCTTCATTTGATCTTTCACACGGCAGATTAATTAAGTGTTATCAATTAATGGCCTGGTAAAAGTGAACACCCTGTGTAGTCAGTTTTCCAAATAGTGTCAAACATATGCAGGCCCTGCAGGAGGAGGGAATATCACCCCTGAATAGCAAAATTACTTTCCAAGTCAGGGAGAGAAAAAGCGGGGACATAGGTAACAATAAGTAACAAGATTTAAAAAGGTTTGTGTATGTTATGTTTACTCTTATGGTTGGTTTTGACTGTGCCTCAAAGCACTTTGAGGTCTCCCAAAATCCTTGTGAAGAAGGCAATTATAAGTCTACAGTTGTGATCTAAATGTAACGCGGAACATCAAGGGTTAGCCTGTGCAACCCTCACACACCCTGAAGAATATTTACTCACATGAGTAATCCTTTTGACTTCATTATTGACTTCATTGAGACAATTTGTGTAAGTACTCATCAACATGAATAAGGGTTGCACAATTATTTCGGGCAAGTGAGGTTTCTGGTTTGGAAAGTGGTTTGCTGCAGAGTTTAAAAGGTCAGCCAGAGAAAATGTTTCCTCTGCAGAGACAGTAAACTCTCCAGGTTTAAGCATTTAAAGACTTCAGGGCCTAGACTTTTTTACACAGAAATCTTTGTGCACTAGAAGTCAAACTTCAGAGACATATCTGTCCTTCAGATGAGTAAAACTCTAATGGCAGACTAGACTTTGGATATTCAAGGGTCCATTTTTTCAGATGGATAATCTGAGGGTATGTCTACACTACCCGCCGGATCGGCGGGCAGCGATCAATCCAGCAGGGGTCAATTTATCGAGTCTAGTCTAGACACGATAAGTCGATCCCCAAGCGCTCTCCTGTCGACTCCTGTACTCCACCGCCATGAGAGGTGCAGGCGGAGTCGATGGGGGAGCACCAGCAGTCGTATCACCACAGTGAAGACACTATGGTAAGTCGATCTAAGTATGTCGACTTCAGCTACGTTATTCACGTAACTTAGATCCATTCCCCCCCGCCTCAGTGTAGACCAGGCCTGAGGCACAGAATGGAGAAATGACTTGCCCCTTTCTACATAGCAACCTACGGCAGAGGTGAGCCTAGAACTCAGTAGTCTTTGCTGCCAGTTCAATGCTCTGTTAAAGCACACCGGTTTCACAAGTATCCATCATTCTTCTTCCTTATTTTAACTGCTTCACCTAGGGTTTCATGAGCTTCTTCAGAGGTGGAAACAGATTCAAATTCTCTGCAAAAATAAATTTGAAGGTTAAATTGTTTGTTCATTTTAGGGGTAATTCTTTAAAAGATTTTGATAGCAGCATATGAAAGAATAGAAATAAATTTCTGCATGGCTGGTGCAGAAGTTATGCCAGTGATGGTATAATTTGGATTCAGATTCTATAGTGATGGACATGTTACAGTGGTTCTATAGATCGAGCTAGCTTATAATGCAACTGTTTTTTGTGTGAAATAGAATGTAGATCTCCTATTTGAATGCTTTTCAATGTGCGCGCTGGAGTTCCAGGTCTAATGAACCTCTCCTTAGAGCAAAGTTGTTTTAGGATTTAAAAAAAACAAAAACCCCAAGCCCTAGAAAATTGGGATGTTCATTGTGTTTCTTTGTTAGTTCAAAGTGTCAGGGAACGTGTTTTGCAGATGCGGAGTCTGTGTGAATGATTAGTTAATATAATACGTGTGTTATGGTGCATGCAGCCGTTAGTTTTCTTAACTTGAGATTTCCTTGCGTTGATTGGTTCTGGCACATAGGCAACCTAAACTGTAGTCCAAGTAGGGTTTTGGTGGATGGGATATATAATGAATGTAGCTGTGTCTTCTCAACATCACTGAGCATTCTGCCTGTAGGTTTTATCCCTTTCCCTGAACCTTTGCCTATCTTTGTACTTTTAAATTGTTGTCAGCTCTTTGGGGAAGGGACTGTTTCTATACCTCTGAACAGCACCCTTGCACAGCAGGCCCCTGATTTCTGAGGGTGTTAAATAAGGGTACGTCTATACTACCCGCCGGATCGGCGGGTAGTGTTCGATGTATTGGGGATCGATTTATCACGTCTTGTCTGGATGCGATAAATTGATCCATCAATCGATGCCTGTACTCCACCTTGGCAGGAGGAGTAAGCGGAGTTGATGGGGGAGCTGCAGCAGTCGACTCACCTGGCCGTCCTCACGGTGGCGAGTCGAGCTAAGATATTTTGACTTCAGCTACGCGAATAACGTAGCTGAAGTTGCGTATCTTAGTTTGAACACCGCCCCCCCTGCAAGTATAGCCCTAAGTGTAGGCCTAAGACAGATTTTCAGCAGTGGTGAGTGATTGGGGAGCCTCCATTTTGGGGTGTTCAACTTGAGACACGTTAAAGTGGGCTGAATTTCAGAGAGAACCCTTTCAGCACTTTCTGAAAAATTGTGCCCCTCTAAGGTGACTCAAATGATGTGCCCCAAATCACAGGTGACTCTTGAAAATCTTGGCCAGTAATCTTGGGATGACAGCACTGGGAATCAGAAGGTGCCTAATTACAGGTCCCAAAGAACAGGAGAGAGTCTAACTCCTACATGCTAACTTGGGGTTGAGCAATATTGGATGGGCGATGTGGAAAAACTTGCAAGACCTGTCCCCTACCCATGCTGTTCTATGGGTAAAAAGAGCAATTCAGGACTGTCAAGCCAGCACATTTTACCAGTGCTAAACTTACCTCTGAAAATAGAGAGAGAACAAAATATCAGGGAATCAGATTAAGCGGTCTGTTTTTTGTTTTTGTTTTTGTTTTTTTTAATCACCGGATGCATGTAGCTCCCATTATCAGAGATTGAAATTATGGGCATGCATTGGCCAGAGAATAGACCCTAAAAATTTCAGGTATTAAAATCATTACCAGTTCAACTCTCAATATATTGTTTGTCTAACCATTTCTGAGCTCTCTGTAACACCCCTTCTCCCCCACCGCCGGCACTGAGGAATGTGTGCTGTTAGCCAGAATATTCAAGATGTTGCTTGATGGGACACTTTGTAATAAAATTGCTTCTAAAAATGTATTTGCAAGTCACAACCATATTTTTTTTAAATGGAAATCTTCCGTGGTGGCATTTTGTCTCTCTGATTAAGCGGCTGAGTTTATTTCATATATTGTGTTTTATGTGGCTTAACATAAGCAAAAGAAGCTGTTCCTGGAACCCTCACTTTTAAAAAAACATTTTGACATGTGATTTACTGAAGTTATCTGATGAATTTCAAAACAAATATATGTCTTTCTGCCTTCCTATAATACTATATAATAGCGGTGACTGTCCATGTATTTTCAAGTTGATAAGATGAAGAATATAGAATTTCTGCGCCCTCCATTTTTTATTTTGCACAATAGGGTAATGCCTTTGCTGCAGCTTTCCTTTCCTGTCCTGTGACACCTAGTTTACCCCTTTTCCCAGCTCGTTTGTTTGTTTGTTTTGACAATTTCCGTAAGACAAAAGGTGTTAACAGCCAGATATTGCTCCCACTTCTGGAAACATCCAGCAGAGACAATTCAATGTCAGTAGATTACATAGACATGTCATCAATATGTCCTCCACAGCCCCATTGTGTGAATTCTTGAAGAGAGGGATAGGAGAGAAATGAAGGAGATCGGTCACATCACTGGTGAGTATTTGAAGGAATATTTTGGTCACGTGTTCATCTTAAAACAGTGACATGACCTACTGGGTGCATTATCTTTCAACAGCATGAATGTGAATTACCTGCAGAGGGCCAGACTCTGGTATACTTACTCCCATCAAGTAAAAAGAACAGGAGTACTTGTGGCACCTTAGAGACTAACAAATTTATTTCAGCATAAGCTTTCGTGGGCTACAGCTCACTTCTTTGGATGCATAGAATGGAACACACAGACAGAAGATATTTATACATACAGAGAACATGAAAAGGTGGAAGTACCCATACCAACTGGAAGAGGCCAATCAATTGAGATGAGCTATCAGCAGCAGGAGAAAAACACCTTTGAAGTGATAATGGAGATGACCCATAGAAGGTGTGAGGAGAACTTAACATGGGGAAATACATTCAATTAGTGTAATGACCCAACCATTCCCAGTCTCTGTTCAAACCTAAGTTAATTGTACCTAATTTGCATATTAATTCAAGTTCAGCAGTCTCCTTTGGAGTCTGTTTTTGAAGTTTTTTTGTTTCAAAATTGCCACCTTCAAGTCTGTCACTGAGTGGTTAGAGAGGTTGAAGTGTTCTCCCACTGGTTTTTGAATGTTATGATTCCTGATGTCAGATTTGTGTCCATTTATTCTTTTGCGTAGAGACTGTCTGGTTTGGCCAATGTACATGGCAGAGGGGCATTGCTGGCACATGATGGCATATATCACGTTGGTAGATGTGCAGGTGTACGAGCCCCTGATGGCGTGTCTGATGTGATTAGGTCCTATGATGATGTCCCTTGAATAGATATGTGGACAGAGCTGGCATCGGGCTTTGTTGCAAGGATAGGTTCCTGGGTTAGTGTTTATGTTGTATGGTGTGTGGTTGCTGGTGAGTATTTGCTTCAGGTTGGGAGGCCATCAAGTAGTACCTTGCTTCAAGAGTGGTCTCACTGAAGTCAATGGAGCAAGATGCTCTATGAATAAGAGCAAGAGATACCGTGTTGTTGTTGTTGTTGTTGGCAGAGAAGCTGAGCTAGACCCTCCATTCATGTAAATCTGTGTAGCTCCATTGAAATCAGTTGAGCCTGTCACACACTGTCCCTTTGTGAGTCGTTGTTCACATTAAAACAAACTGAAGACGTAGCATCTTTGAGATAAATGCATATAGACAGTGTAAGGGGCATCCTCTAAATACGGGAGTATTTTGTCAGAGCTCCTAGAGTCTTGGATAGGTGTCCCTTTGTCTATTGTAAACCAAAACACACAAAATATTAGACAGCCACTTAATTTCAAATCTTCAGCCTGGCATATTTTAATGTATTATTCTCGGTGGAATCTAACAATCTAGTTCTAGTGGAAAATTAAATAACATTGCCCTTTTCATTTGACTGTGGAGATCTGAGCCCAGGGGTGCTGGAACAATTTGTACAGTGGAGGCACTGAGAGCCATTGAATCAAACTGTAAACCCTGTATATAATGGAAACCACTTCAAGCCAGGGGGTGCAGTAGCACCCCCAGCACCCTAGTTCCAGCACCTATGTCTGAGCCTAAGTAACAAATCAAAAGCAACTAAAGAGCACTTCATTAATTTTCTCCTACCCCTGTGCCTCGTCCTTTGATGCCGCAGATGCGTAACTCAGATGGCTTCCACAGTTCTCCTAGTGCAGGCTTCTGAGCTGCCCACAAATATGTGAAATGCTATTTTTTCCCCTTCCCATTCACATCAGATTTTACTGAGGCTCTCAAGCCTGCCGCTGAAGCCTCGAGAATCTAAAGTTCAGTTTAGATGAAAGCAATAAAATTGCATTGCTGTCCAATTTATGAACACCTGTGTAACTCTGCTCTAGCGGGAGAGCATGGAGCAGTATAGTAGTTAGAAGATGAGCTAATAAAAGTCCTAATGATGTTAAGAGTCCACTGTGTAAACATACAGGGCTTCCCCACATGAAATATTTTCTTCTGACTACCACTGCTGCCCCACTCCACTGATGATGTCCTCCATTACTGCAAGTCTCAATACCATTTGCAAAGGGTTGCATGTGTGTATGTTACCTGTGAAGTGGATGGAGGGAAGGAAATTAAGTACTCAGCAGTTGTTCTGGGCAGGGCCAAATGGTTTGATCAAGAGCTGGATCGTTGATTTCCCTTCCTTCAGAGGCAACCACTGCTCCACACACTGCAGAAAACTATACGGAGAGCACGGCAATGGAATTTATTTTTTTGCTGGAGCTTGGGAACACTCTCCTCCGGTGAACGGGAATGACGTTGCTATTGAAAAAGGCTTTGTGGGAAGTTCCCTAGCCCATCATCTGGAGACACTCTTGGAAAGAACAGGACTGCTGGATCTTTGCCACCTGTCTACATGGCAAAGGGCTGCATGATAACCCCACTGGGATTTTTCGTGGTTTGAAGTTGATGTGGCTGAGCATGCCCTAGGCAACTGCAAAGCCTTTTCTCTGTGATGGGCCACGAATTGTATGTTAAGTGCAGTTATTATTTCTATTTAGAGCCCGACCAAATTCATGACCATGAAAAATGCATCATGGACTGTGAAATCTGGTTATTATGGGAGGGGCAGGGCTGGGGGTACCCCAGCTGGTGGCTTCTACTGTTGGCCAGACTCCAGCTGCTAGTCTCAGCCCAGGCTGTGGAGGGACGGGACTTCCTCTTCCTCTGGAGGGGCTGCTCTCAGAGCTGGGTCAGACCCACCTCTGGGAACCTCCCACAGCTGCAGGAAGCTCAGTGGTTGCTGGCCAGGACAGCCCCTGATGGGGGTGGGGAAGCTGCTGGGAAAACCCGGACATATGGTAACCCATCCCCCTATACCTGCGACCCTCACTTGTGCTGCTGCCTCGCACTGGCTCTAGAGCTTGGCACCCGGGCAGCAGCCACTGCTCTCCAGCTGCCAGCTCTGAAGGCAGCGCCGCTGCCCAGCAGCACCACAGAAGTAATTGTGGCAATCCCATGATGACCCCACCCGCCCCAGTAGCCTTGTGACCCCCCTCCCCCCCTCTTTTGAGTCAGGACCCCCAGGGGTACAAACCCATGAAATTTCAGATGTAAACATCTGAAACACTGAAATTGACTATTTTAAAAAATCCTATGACCATGAAATTGACCAAAATGGAGTGTGAATTTGGTAGGTTCCTATTTACATTCCAGCAACACCTGGAGGCCCCAAATGAGACCGGATCCCTATCATGCTAAGTGTTGAACATACACCTAGTAAGACAGAGTCATCCCTTCCCTAAAGACATCACCATCTAAATAGATGAGACAAAGAAGAAAAAATAGTATATCCATTTTACAGATGTGTAACTGAGGCATTGAGAGATTAAATAACTTTCCTAAGTCACACAGGAAGTCTGTGTCACAGCCAAGAATCTCCTGAATCCCAGTCTAGTGCTTTAACCACAAGTCCAATCATCTTTCCATGTCAGATAGCTCTGCTCAAAGCACATCCAGTCAATACAGTGCTGCTACTAGTGGAGCTGAACTGATGTAGAAGAGGTATATGCACAGATACTGTGAGATGCTGAATGCTTCCTGATTATACTCACCTCTTATTGCTTCAAAAAGAGGTGCTTTGCCGGATGAAGCTTTATGCTTTATGCTTCTCAGTTTCATGTCCTATAAGGGGTAATGGAAGGGGTCACCTCACAGGGGTAATGGAAGCTTAGACCTGCCTTTGTTACAAGTTGCACAAGTTTAACTAAAGTTTGTTATATTTAATTGGTTAAACTGTTTCAAACCCCTGTATGTGTATTCTTGAATAAATGTAAACCTGGCATCTCTTTGCTTTAGCTAGGTTTCTTACTGAAATATTACAAATGGATGTAAACCAGGCTTAAATCAATTTACGAATGTCCACACAGCTTTGTGCCGGTTTGACTAATTCAATTTAAAAACACACTTTTTGGTTAAACCAGTGCAACTTTTAATATAGACAAAGCCTTATTTAGACATTTGAGATCCAGGACTAAATTCTGCTTACCCTTACTTGTGCTGGGAGTCTCACTTGACTATTCATGTGAGTAAGGCAACCAGGATTTGTCCGATGAAAAGTGCTATATACAAAGTATTATTATTACTTTCCTTGTGACACATTTCTATATGCCATAGCCTTATCAGTACTTAAAAATCATGGTTTAGGTGCTGGACTTTTTTTTAATTAATGTGAGAATGATCAAATATGCAACAAGGGAATATAATCTTAGAGTAAATGTATATTTATTCAGACTGACACAAACATCTCATTTAATTATGCATTCTAAATATGTAGGAGTCATTTAATTTTCTTTTGTTTTACTGTAAGGGAAGATGCAGCCAGTTTAATTGTGTCCCATTGATTTTTCTTTTCTTTTTTTTGCTTTTGTGAAATAAGCCTTGTTTGCCATAATGAAACTTTTGTTTTCTTCAGCCCTTCCATATTGTCTCCTTTTTAAAAAGTCACCATTTACTCCTCTGAACTGAACAAAAACCTTTCCTTAAAAATGAGGCGAGCACAATGCCCTCTATTTCTGAAATCATTAGAATTGACTTTTAGACAATCAATGTGTTAAATGATGTAATTATCCAATGGTCCTTTCCCATTTAAACCAGTTTGAAAGTTAAAGGTTGGTTCTAGATCAATTCTGACCATTTTGTGTGCAAATTACACAACTGCCTCTTCCTTAACTTATCTCACAAATCCAATTGAATAGAGGCATGTCCATTTCATACGGCTCTTTGGTAATGAGTAATTCTGAGTTTGCATACTAACTTGTGCGCCGTATAAGGATTTTAAAGGGCAAAACCAAAAATGTAGCAGATTTAAGCATAATCCTGCTATTTTAGGAGTTAGTGACATCAGGGCAAGCAAGTTCAGAACCTCTATTTTCCCTTTAGTGTTTTTTGTGTGTGTGTTTCATTCTTGTAGTAGAACACTGAGTCCTGTCACAACCTAGCCCTCTCATGCTCCAGTCTGTTGTGATTGGATCCAGCCACTGAATCCCATGTTCTTCAAAGCCCCCTGGATCTGGGTAGTTACTGATCACTGTTCCTGGCTCTGGGGTTCTGCATCTGGAAGTGTGCTTGAATGACCATGTCTCTCACCATTCCTGGACAGTGGGACTTTGCTGTCTCTCTGTAGGGCCCGGAACCAGTGCCACAGCCCTCCCAGTCCCCCAGTTGCTTAGACATGTTCTCACCAGAGTTCATACAGATGTTTCCCAGTTACATCCTTCTGGGAGAATGTGGCAGTGAAGCCAGGAACACAGGCTTAGCAAAGGAATTTCTTATCCGTGTGCTCCTTAACAGAGCACAAGAGTTACAGATTTTTGGAAAATGACAAACTCCTGGTTTGGCCTCACCAACCCTGTGAGTTCTGGGTTTGGCTTAATTCCTGAGGCCAGGCAGCCTGTCTAGCCTTCTTGGCCTGGTCATCTTGCTTCTGGCAAAAGAATGGCTTCATAGAATCATGGAAGATTTGGGTTGAAAGAGACCTCAGGAAGTCACCTAGACAAACCCCCTGCTCAAAGCAGGATCAAACCCAACTAACTCTTCCCAGCCAGGGCTTTGTCAAGCTGGGCCTTAAAAACCTCTAAGGAAGGAGATTCCACCGCCTCCCTAGGTAACCCATTCCAGTGCTTCACCACCCTCCTAGTGAAATAGTTTTTCCTAATATCCAACCTAGACCTCCCCCACTACAACTTGAGACCATTGCTCCTTGTTCTGTCATCTGCCACCACTGAGAACAGCCTAGCTCCATCCTCTTTGGAACCCCCTTCAGGTAGTTGAAGGCTGCTATCAAATCCCCCCTCACTCTTCTCTTCTGCAGACTGAATAAGCCCAGTTCCCTCAGCCTCTCCTCATAAGTCATGTGCCCCAGCCCCCTAATAATTTTCATTGCCCTCCGCTGACTCTCTCCAATTTGTCCACATCCTTTCTGTAGTGGGAGGCCCAACACTGAACCAATACTCCAGATGTGGCCTCACCAATGCTGAATAGAGGGGAATAATCACTTCCCTGGATCTGCTGGCAATGCTCCTACTAATGCAGCCCAATATGCTGTTAGCCTTCTTGGCAACAAGGGCACACTGTTGACTCATATCCAGCTTCTCATCCACTGTAATCCCTTTTCTGCAGCAATGCCGCTTAGCCAGTCGGTCCCCAGCCTGTAGCACTGCATGGGATTCTTCCGTCCTAAGTGCAGGATTATGCACTTGTCCTTGTTGAACCTCATCAGATTTCTTGATACCGATTGCTAACTAGACATCGAGCCATTGATCAGTACCCGTTGGGCCTGATGATCTAGCCAACTTTCTATCCACCTTATAGTCCATTCATCTAATCCATTCTTTTTTATCTTGCTGGCAAGAATACTGTGGGAGACTGTATCAAAAGCTTTGCTAAAGTCAAGGTTTATCACGTCCACCACTTTCCCCATATCCACAGAGCCAGTTATCTCATCATAGAAGGCAATCAGGTTGGTCAGGCATGACTTGCCCTTGGTGGTGAATCCATGTTGACTGTTCCTGATCACCTTCCTCTCCTCCAAGTGCTTCAAGATGGATTCCTTGAGGACCTGCTCCATGACTTTTTTGGGGGACTGAGGTAAGGCTGACCAGTCTGTAATTCACAAGATTCTCCTTCTTCCCTTTTTTAAAGATGGGCACTATAGTTGCCTTTTTCCAGTTGTCTGGGACCTTCCTCAATGAGCTTCCCTTGCTTGGAAAAGCACCCATTTTAAAGCTGACTCTGTCCTGTGTTTTCCCAGGTGCTGCAAGGTGGGGAGGTCCAGGTTGCAGTCCCCAATCCTGCCCTGTCAGCTTCTGGATAGAGAAACAAAGTCAATGACCCTTCTGGTAGAAAGCTCACTCGGGAAGTATTGTTCAGTTCAATGGCCCTTGATTGCTATATCACAGACTTTTAAAACATAATCTCTTCACTGACTGTCAAGCCTGTGCTACAAAATGGATGCTGGAACAAAAAAAGAAAACTACCATCATAAATGTCATTCACAAAACAAAATGGAGTTCATAATTTGATACAGACTTATCCCCCAAACTGTCTCAAACCCAGTTTGGTACTCCCTTACTCAAGCATTTCTTACCTATCAACTGGGCTTTACTGCCTTAGCCAGATAGCATGATCCAGTGGTTAGCACATGAGAGTGGAAATCTTATCTTGTCTCTGCCACTGATCGTCTGTCTGACCTTGGGCTAGTGACTTCAGCTCTTTGTGCCTCTGTTTCCCTTTTGTCTGTCTTGTCTATTGAGAGTGTAAGTTCTTTGGGCAGGGACTGGCCTAGCATAGTTGGGTCCTGATCTAGGTTGGGACTGCTACTGTACATGTGATATTAAGAATAGTGTTGCCGCTTTTTGACTTGAGCGCTTAGTCAAATTTTGGGGCCCTGGGGATGTTCTAGTTGGGATTAGAAACTGGTCATAGTCAGATATTTCTCTGCAGTTTTTTTTATTTACAAAGAATATACAAAGCCCTGGGTCTGCACATGCAGAATCAAAACCAAAAGGAACAGTTTCTTATCTTACAGCTCTTTAGCTAACAGAGCCAAAGGCCCTCTCCCTAGCTTTTCCCAGGGTCATGCTGTGCTCACAGGCTGCTGCTTGGTTCTCTTATTTTTCCCTCTGCTGTTCTGTCCTTGTCTATTTTCAGTTTGTGTGTTGTGTTCTCTCCCACACCCACCTGCTTGCAATACCCAGTGGAACTCTGTGCCCACATGCTGCTAATTTCTGGGCTGACTCTGGGAACATTAACTAGGGGTCACCAAATGAAATTAATAGAAAGCAAGTTTAAAACAAACAAAAGGAAGGATTTCTTCACACAACACACAGTCAACCTGTCGAACTCTTTGCCAGAGGATGTTGTGAAGGCCAAGACTATAGCAGGGTTCAAAGAAGAACTAGATAAGTTCATGGAGGATAGGTCCATTAATGGCTATTAGCCAGGATGGGCAGGGATGGTGTCCCTCACCTCTGTTTGCCAGAATCTGGGAATGGGCGACAGGGGATGGATCACGTCATGATTACCTGTTCCGTTCATTCCCTCTGAAGCACCGGGCATTGGCCACTGTCCAAAGGCAGGATACTGAGCTAGATGGACCTTTGGTCTTACCCAGTAGGGCTGTTCTTATGTTCTTATGACTCTATTAGCCTTTTTTTTTAAGGTGTGGCCCCTTAACTATCTCTTACAACTATCTGAAGTGGAGGACTCATTCACAGAGCAGACTGAATGGGTTAACTCAGTCATAGCCAGGTTTCACCCAGCTCATAACAATATTATTATAACTCAGGCTAAGATTTTGTCATGGTTATTTTTGGTAAAAGTCACAGACAGGCAATAAAGAAAAATTCATGGGAGCTGTGACCTGTCAGTCTTTTACTAAAAATAAGGGTGGGAGGAGACAGGGAGAGAGGACTGGGTGTGGGGGAGGGGAAGGAATGACAACTGGAGCCTTATAGGAGGGGAGGACTAACAGCCCAGTCCCACCACCACTGGGGGGGCACAACCTTGGCTCCAGCCCCTGCTGCAGCCATTGGGCGGGGGAGGGCATGCAGCCTTGGTCAAAGCCATGGGGCGGCAGCACACGACTCTGGCCCCAGCCAAAGTTGCGGGGGGTGGAAGGGCACACAGCTCTGGCACTGGCTGAAGCTGTGGGGAGCATGGGAGGGGGCACACAGCCCTGGCTCCAGTCAAAGCCACAGGTTGGGGCTGTATTTTATTATTTAAATACAACTAAACAGCTATTTAAACATGGAAGTCAACTGACTCATTTATCTATTGAATGAGGGAATGTTAAAATTACATATTTAGACACATACACAAAAGTAGAGTAATGCACAAGTGAAAGTTCATAGTAATATTAGCTTGTTGACACTGCACATACACAGTATTCTTGATTACTAGACCGGATCATGCAGGCTAATCCATATAGGTGGCTGTCTCTGCCCACCTGAAGCCTTCCTGACTTCAATGTGGCTCCCACCTACCTGGATCAGCTTCAGGATCAGGGCCTATACTATATACCGTGTATTTAAATGCACAGGCTAGGCACAAGGTGGCCAAGCTAATATTACAGTGAGAATCTCAACTTTTGTATTTCTTGATTGTTTTTGTGTGTACACTTAAATATGTTACTTTAAAATTGCACTAATGTCATTTCCCCGCCTTTAATAGCTATATTAATTATATTTCTCCCCCTTAATGGGCTACTTACTTTTGCGGTTTGGGACACAAAAGTAAATTTTAAAATCAATTATAGAATTACATATGTAGTCATAACAGAGCACAGAGCTAATAGTCTTTGGGTCAGAACTATAACCTTCTCATAATGCAGGTTTCATTAGGGTAAGGTCTATTATTGCAAAGAATTACAGAAATAATGGGAGTGGGTGTATTCAGCAAGAAATAACAAATGAGGGTCTTTTCTAGATAAGAAAAGCTGTTTGCTGGCTGCAGTGTGATAGCAGGTCCCCATAGTGTATGTAAATTAATAGGGTCAACTTCCCCTGGTGTATGCAATGCACATTGTACAAGAATTAATTTTCGTACCATTCTGGAGGATGGCAGGAGGAGGGCTTCCAATTATCACTCATCATTGGCTACAACTACACTTTCTTGCATAGCCAAGTGCATAAAAAATAGCATAAGACAACGTTCTCCATACATGTAAAATGGGCTAAACATGGGCTTTTATAATACAACTCATACTAGTCCTTTATTCAATTTACTTGTATGTGTATCATCAACAATATATAACAGACGCTCCAGGTTTCTGGGTGTAGAGTCGCTTTTGTCTAATATCTTTATTGAGGAAATTTGCAAAGAATGTGCTGCGCTAGTATCATGTGTAGTACATCTGTAGCACCACCAAGGAATCTCAAAGTGCTTTATAAACATTAACTAATGTGGCCTCAAAACACCCTGTGCTGTGTTATATCATCCTTGTTTTCAGATGGGACAACTGAGGTTTACAGCAGCTGAGGGGTGGGATTTTCAAAAGCATCTCCAAGGACCAGATTTTTAAAGATATTTAGGTGCCTAAAGAAGGCAATAGTTACCCTGTGGGATTTTCAAAAATGCCTAGTGCCTAACTCCCATTAGAATGTAAGTCAAAATCCCAAGTACCTTTTAAAAATCTGGCCTTAAGTGACTTTGGAGCACAAATCCCACTGAAAGCTGATGAGACTTGTGTTCCTAAGTCATTTAGGTGATTTTGACAACCCTGTCCTCAATGTCTTGCCCAAATCCACACCATGGTAGAGCGAGAAATACAACTTAGACCTGCTAACTCCAGTCATGTCTTTTGATAGCCATTCTACCACACTCCTTCCCTTCAAATTTAATACGTAGCTATGTGCTTATGAAATCTTTTTAAATAAAGGTCAGTGACAGGGCAAAGAGACTGATGTGAGTTTCTCTAAAGTGATTGTAAGGGAAACAAGGGTATGTTTAATTACATCTAGAGGCGTAACCTTGTATTAAAGACCACTCTTTCCATGTTATCACCATGCTGAGGGAAAATTAATTTAATTACACCCTCTCTGCCCCCTTCCACCCTCTCAGTAATTTTTGTGTAGCTACCTAGGAAAGCGTATTGAAAAAAAATCCATATCTGCTTTGCTTTTTGAGTTTAAAGGAAGTTTTGTTTCAAAGAAATACCCACGTGTATGAAAGGCAAAAATAAGAGCAACATTACTGACATTACGGTTTGAAAGCTGGAGTAGGGAGAGAGAATTGGTTACTTTTCAATTGCATTTTGAAAGAGTGGTTCAGTGTGGATTGCTAATATTTCCAGTATTCGTTACCCTTGAGAAGGAATGTAATAGACTATGTAAAACTTGGGTGTTTCAGTTCAGAGGGGTAAAGTAAGGCAGTGTGGTTTCAGAAACTAAACCTGGAGCTTCAAGTTAAAAGATCTTGGTTCTAATCCCACAATTGCCACCAACCTGCTGTGTAGCCCTTGGCAACACTCTTTACCTCTTGTTTTCCCTCACGTCGTTTGTCTGTTTTGTCCATTTAGAGTGTAAGCTTTTTGGTGCTGTGTTTTACTCTGTGTTTGTACAATGCCTTGCACCGTAGAGCCCCAATCTTGGAGGGGGCCTCTAGATAGTACCATAATAAATAATAACTGGGGACGATGTCAATTTTCATTTGGTCTTGGTTCACTCTCCATGTGTGTTAGGTTAAAAAAAAAAACCAAAGTGCAAAGTGAATCTGATCCGTAATCACCAATTTATGAGGTTTTATTTGATAATTTATTAATTCTAAATATGAGGCGGGGGTCCTGTACAAAAAATAGTATGTGATCATGGAATTCAAGACTATATCATAATGCCAGGGGGAGGAGCTAAATTTGCACAGGCAGCCTTCATTCTGGCATTTCCTAATTTCGGTGTGTTTTGATTTGCAACCTTTAATGTTCTTTCAATGAATGTTTTTGTATGCGATTGCCTGTTTTTTAAAAACTGAAAAATTGGAAAAAAAATGGTCACGTAGAACTACAGTGACCCTCCCTGCCCCCAAAAATACAAAACAAAAACATACATAGGCCGACAATAGGGTTGGGATTTTTACATCCACAGCACAGATCTCTGTCACTAGAGTTAATGGAGTAAGTGGTAGCAGTAGAAGTCTGTTATCTTCTTTACAGACCTGTCACTAGAAGGAGGTGACATGCTTACATTGTAGTGAGTTTCACAACTATTTGCTAGATCACAGAGGAGTGCTGGGACTCAGGAATAATGGGTTCAGTTCTAGAGGGGAGTGGACTTTTCTGTCCCTGTCCCCTTTTTCTCCTATCGAGCTCCTGTTGCTTGCCCTACCGTTGTCCCCCGGCCCTTATCTGTTCCTCCCACCCCCGATTCTGCCCTGTCACCACCTCCTTTCCCCTCGCCCACACTCTTGCCGCTGTTCCAACCTCCTGGCTCCTGCTTGCCCCTCAACCTACCCCATTGCTTGCTAGGCAATGAGCAGAGATGTTTCAAAGGTTTATATATTTGCCAAATTTGGGCTGTTTTTCATGGGGATGGCAACAAGCACATGCTGCTGACACCAGGATGGTATTGGACCTGCCTGCCAAATTTCATATCCTGGCTTAACAAAATAGTTGAAAGAATTTATTTTTAACATCCACAGAACAAGGTATTTTCCTCTGTTCTTCTTGGAAACTGCTCATCCATTTTAGATGAAATTTTTAAAAAATAGCCTTACAAAGACATCCGGCGTAGAAAATAATTATGTTTGGCAAAGTTATAAGCAACTGAAAAATGTTATTTTAATGAAAATTTCGCAACTTTAACTATAGGTAGTGCTACTTATACAATTGCTATACAGTATGATATCTGTATAGTATTGCTACTCAATATATTGCTCTATCTTGAAGGTAGAGGATAAATTATAGTAATGTGTATGTTGCCATAATATATAATATTTTACAGCTACTAAAAGTATAGTCCCTGTGTGACGGTAAGTCATCCTATTACCCCCTGCCTATAGCAAGAAGGAGTCTTGCCCATTGTAGACTTTTAAACATTTTTTTTAGTTAAAGTGGATTTACTAATGTAGCTTTATACCAGTGTGGGTTCGTCTCTGATAGCTACAGTCTCAAATTCAAGAGAGTGAAAGTTTCAGATCTAGAGCCTCTAAGAACACATGAAGACCAAGGAAAGTAACACACACATTCACAACATCTGATATCCAGTGTCAATTTTATTACAGTTACCAACAAAGTTATGATTATCCAAGCATATATAAATCCTACATCTATCCACGCACAAATTATAGTCATACTTGCATCTTCCTAGATAGTCTTAGGGTCTGATTATGACTATACCTCATATCCTGCACATGTGCATGAAGGTGTCAACCCTCTTTTTCCTTATTTGTATTGTGTTCCCCAAGAATATTGGGGTACCCCATGTTCCATAATTTGTGTATTGTTCCTTTTATTCTTATTTTCATTGATGCACAACCTGTATCTTGCGGTTAAGACACATGTTAGGAAAAATGTGCCTCAAGGGCATTTTGTGATCTAAAATTATTAGGGTTAGTTTTTCACAATACTACCTACTGGTACGTCTTTTCCTGTAATCTTGCGGTATCAGGTTATTCTTCGGTCACTTACTTATGTCAAGCATTTCTTAACTCTAAGGCTTAGTATGGCTAAGCTAAAATCATACAGGCCTCCACCTGTAGGTCTTGCGTTTCAGCCCTACTTACTTAGCTATATGAACTAGGATCTACACATATCAATAGTCTACCGTTCCTAGCTTGCCAAGCTGGCTGGCTTCCCAGGAACCACAGTCCAAACCAGAATGAAAAAGAGCCCACCTCAGCAAGATATCTCCTCAGTGAATAGATGTAGAATGTCTGTCTCCACCCTATGTTATACTGAATCAGTCTTTCATCTTTATTCACAGACAGGGAAATCCTCTGTCTGTTATAACATTCCTTTTTTCCTCCAAGTGTGTCAGTTGTTTGCAATTGACTTTGATAATTTTTTGTTGACTGCTCTGGGATGGAGCAAAGGCAGAGAACTGAACCAAGGAGGGGTGATTCCCTCCCACTTGAATGAGCCAACAGCACACACATGCTTCCCTGGTGACTTACTCCTAGACCATAAGACACAGTTTTCTCTATAGTTACCTTATTCCTTAAATATTACCCTTACAGCCAACTCTCAATGATTATGAGTATTGATAAGTTACAAAATTTCAAGTAGAGATCTCTCATGTTACCTTTAAAGTGATTGTATTAGGTGTAGTAAGTTTGTCAGGGCTGAGACAGGAGTTGCTTGTAAAAAACAGTGAACCCTTTGCCTGTTGGCACCTTCTGCGTCACACCCTACTCTGAAGAGTTTACTGTCTAAGGCCCCAGTTTAGCAAGGTACTTAAGCACATTACTAATTTTAAGCATATGCCTGAACTCTCGCAGGGCCGCCCAGAGGATTCGGGGGCCTGGGGTCTTTGGCGGTGTGGGGCCCCTGCCGCCGAATTGCTGCTGAAGACCCGGCACTTCAGCGGCAGGTCCCGGGGCGGAAGGACCCCCCACTGCGGGTCTTCGGGGCACTTCGGCGGCGGGTCCTGGAGCGGAAGGACCCCCCTGCCGCCGAATTGCTGACGATGACCCGGAGCGAAAGAAGCTCCAGGGGCCCGGGCCCCATGAGAGTTTTCCGGGGGCCCTGGAACGAGTGAAGGACCCTGCTCCAAGGCCCCCGAAAAACTCTCGTGGGGGCCCCTGCGGGGCCTGGGGCAAATTACCCTTCTTGCCCCACCCCCACCCCCCGGGCAGCCCTGAATTCTCATGGACTTCAATAAGGGTAGTCACATACTTAAAGTTAGACACATACTTAAGTACTTTTGAAGAATTTGAGCCTAAATTAGTAATTCTAATTTTCCCTTCAATGAGATGCTCTGGAGTGGAAATACAGCGGTATAACTAAGATAGGTTTGCCCTTTTGGATATAATAAGTTAAGTGAAATTTAATAAAGCAAATCCAGTGGATCAGATACATACTCATCAAAATTCTATACCCAGACAAAATTTAAGGTACCCCAGACTTTCTATAAGTCTTTTCAACTGCTAAGAATTTAAAGATGAGATACTAAATGCCTCCTTAAATATAAATGCTGTAAAGATAGCTAAATACAGCATTCAGAAATCTTAATGTAACTTAATCCAAGCATCTTTTTATAACACCCTAAAATACTTTGCAACACAGAGTCAAGGTTTTCTTGTTAAACCCTATTATGAAGAAAGTTAATTTCACTCTAAAGTCAGAGGCCTTACCTACCGTACTGCATTACCAGACCTCTGACAGGCCTATTCAGCTAGGCCCTGCTGATATGTTGTGGAGATTTGAAAGTAAAGAATTGCAAGAAGTGCAATTTAATCCCAAAGTCATTACCTAAATGCTGAGATAGGATGGGGATTACCACCAATGTAAATGAGATATGAGACAGCCAATGGATTAGGAGACCCTTTCTTTAGGATGACTTCAGCAAATAGGTTAAGATAAGGAAATCTTTGTAATTACATGGAGCTACACTGGTCAATTCTGACTTTTAAATACCAGAGAGCTGGAGAAAAGGAGGGGAAAAAAAAGCCCTACGTATGTTATTCTGTGCAATATTAAGTAATTCCTTTTTAATTCTACACAATCAATAGAAGAACATCATGCCAAATGAAAAGATGAGGGCTGACTACATGTCCTTTTGTGAGTGGTATCATTCCATCATTTTTGGTAATATCATTTCCAAATTAAATTTTATGGTCTATTACATACTAGCTTAAACACTTTTCTAATGGAATCTTAAATGGAACTGACTTGCTTTGCGTGGGGTTTGTCTCTCAGTTAAGATGTTATTTAGTTCTAATTATCAGATAATGAACTCAGGAAATTTAATTTTTAATATTTATATGTCAAAAGTCCATTGTACTTTCGTTAAAGACTTTAAATTAA
Source organism: Mauremys mutica (assembly GCF_020497125.1). Lineage (NCBI taxonomy): Eukaryota > Metazoa > Chordata > Testudines > Geoemydidae > Mauremys > Mauremys mutica. The sequence continues at coordinate 127,146,066 of NC_059076.1, read as the reverse complement.
ATTAAAAATTAACATGGACAGAATACCAATTCAATATTTTCCCTATCTACGAGAATGAGAAATGAGTTACATACATCTGAGATTAACTGTTACAATGTGGACTGTTTACTTAGAAACTTAATTTAGTCTTTATAAATAAATCACAAGTAAGAAGAAAACTCAAGAAGCTCTAAGGGTATCTGACGAAGTGGGTATTCACCCATGAAAGCTCATGCTCCAATACGTCTGTTAGTCTATAAGGTGCCACAGGACTCTTTGCTGCTCTAAGGGTACGTCTACAGTACAAAATTAATTCGAACTTATTTTATTCAAATTTTCGGAAGCGATTTTATACATTCGGTGTTGTGTGTCCCCACTAAAGCGCATAAATTTGGCAGAGTGTGTCCACAGTACCGAGGCTAGCATCGAATGTCGGAGTGGTGCACTGTGGGAAGCTATCCCACAGTTCCCGCAGTCTCTGCCACCCATTGAATTGTGGGTTTAGCTCCCAGTGCATGATGGGGCAAAAACATTCTCGTGGGTATTTCTGGATGTGTGCCGTCACTCGCTCCTCCCTCCGTGAAAGCTTCGGCAGATGCCATACTACCAGCAGACGGTGCAGCATGGTGCACCACATGTCTCCTGGTAATATGAATCCACCTCGCATGTCCTCTCGTCTTTCTATCTACTCTTTCATCTAACCATTTACCACCTTTTTTCGGCTACCTGAGCCGCACAGCTTCCACCATTTTTTCCATGTTGTCGGTCATGGGCTCACGTGGAAGCTACAGACCGCAACAATTCCCTGCCGTTTTTTGGCCATCATGAACAGAGCAGCACAGCTTCTGCCGCAAACTCTGCTCTCCTGCTCTTGCATCTCTAACGAGCTTCCCGACTCCATGAAAGCTACAGAAGACAACCATTTATTGCCTTTTATTGGCCATCTTGAACTGAACAGCTCGTTTCACGCCCTTTTTCCAGGATTACCCATGCAGGTGACATAGCACCGCAAGCATGAAGCCTGCTCAGATCTCCGCTGCAGTTTTGACCATTGTAAATACCTCATACATTATCCAGCAGTATGTGCAGTACCTGCAAAACCGGGCAAGGAAGTGATGACACCGCAATTACTATACTGATGAGGACATAGACATAGACGTTCCTAGAAGCACGGCATGTGGTGATTGGGAGATCATGGTGGCACTGGGCCAGGTTCATGCCGTGGAACACAAATTCTGGGCCCGGGAAACAAGAACAGATTGGTGGGACCACATAGTGTTGCAGGTCTGGGATGATTCCCAGTGGCTGTGAAACTTTCATATGCGTAGGGCCACTTTCATGGAACTTTGTGTCTTGCTGTCCCCTGCCCTGAAGCACAAAGACACCAAAATGAGAGCAGCCCTCACAGTTGAGAGGTGAGTGGCTGTAGCACTGTGGAAGCTTGCAACACCTGACAGCTACCGGTCAGTCGGGAATCAGTTTGGAGTGGGCAAATCTACTGTAGGGGCTGCAGTGCTGCAAGTAGCAAATGCAATCATTGACCAGCTGCTATCAAGGGTAGTGACTCTGGGAACTGTGCAGACTATTGTGGATGGCTTTAATGCGCTGGGGTTCCCTAACTGTGGTGGGGCGATAGACGGAATGCAGATCCCTATCTTGGCCCTGGCACTCCGGGGCAGCCAGTACATAAACCGCAAGGAGTACTTTTCCATGGTGCTGCAAGCACTGGTGGATCACAAGGGACGTTTCACCAACATCAATGTGGGATGGCGGGGAAAGGTGCATAATGCTCGCGTCTTCAGGAACTCTGGTCTATTTGAACAGCTGCAGGAAGGGACTGCGTGATCTCTTGTGAAGGTGGACTCTGCATGGTTGCCTGTGATGGTGGACTGTGCTGACGGTCACCTGTGCTGATGGTGACCAAACAGGAAATGAAATTCAAAAGTTCCCGGGGCTTTTCCTGCCCACCTGGCTAGTGCATCGGAGTTGAGAGTGTTGTCCAGGGCAGTCACAAGGGAGCATTCTGGAATAGCTCCTGGAGGCCAATAACGTCAAATTGCGTCCACAATACCTTTAACCCAGGATTGCGATCTCGATTTAAGCGCTACTCCACTTGCCGAGGTGGAGTACAGAAATCGGATTAAAGAGCCCTTTAAAATCGAAAAAACTGGTTTGGTCGTGTGGACAGAATCTTTTTTTTTTTTTCCAAATTAACTCGGCTAATTTCGAAATAACAGACTAGTGTAGACCAGGCCTTAGCATACAAGCTAGAAGAACATCATATCTTTATATGTATCTTCTTCTTACATACATATCTATGGCACATAACATAAATGTGTATATATTTATGGTACACGTATGTGCACATACATACCCCATAGTTTTCCCTGATCACAGTAGTCATCTTTTCTTTTCCAGTGTTTCCTCTACTTTTACGTTCTCTCCTTACCTAATTTCATTTGCAGTTACCATCCTTCCATTCCAATTTCTTACTGCCCCAGTCAGATGAAAAAAGGGCATGACGGGGTGTACCAAGCCCTTTCAAGGTGCCTGCTGGAGGCGTCATGGTCCTACCACTCTGTGCCCTAGAAAAAGAGCTGTGAGTCCAAGTCCTCAAGGCCTGCCTAGAGTGGCTGCAGGGAAGCAGCCAATCAGAGACCAGCAGGCTCAGTTAAAAGGAGGTACAAGGCCTGAGCAGGTCAGTTCCCAGCTGGGACCAGTAGGGTGAGGAAGCTCTGGAAGACTGAAACGCGCCAGGCAAAGAGACCTGGGAGTAACCTTGCTTAAGCAAGGAACAGATGGAGAGAATCCAGTGACTGTAACCCTAAGGTAATGGATGTAGGTGATGGGACCAAGGGGAAAGCAGCCCAGGGAATGCAGCAGCAGCAACTATTAAGGGAAGCACTCATTGATTATTGTTCTCTGGGTCCCTGTGTTGGGACCTGGAGTAGTGGTTGGGTCTGGGACCCCACTGGGGAAGTGGCCTGAGCCCTGAAAAGGGGACAAGAATCTTTACTAAAAGCCCAAGAAAGGGGCTGGAATCTAAACAAGCCTGCAGACGGGGCTGAAGACCCTGGTGAGGGCTGACCATTTGTTGAACTTTGTTACCCTGGAAGAGGTTCATCCATTCACCCTTTAACTGTGTGACTTAGCTGGAGCGCTGAGCCACTGAAGATCCACCTAGGGAGCTCAACAACCTACAGGGGGTGCCAGAACTAAGAAAAGATTGCAGCAGCACACCCAGCAAACAGGAGGCACTCACAAGAGGTGAGTGTCCCCTGTCACAAAGACAGGGCCAGCTCTACCTTTTTTGCCGCCCCAAGTGGCGAAGCAAAGGAGGAAAAAAAAAAAGTGGCTGCAGCAGTGCCACCGAAGAAGTAGTACCAGAGGGATAGCCGTGTTAGTCTGGATCTGTAAAAGCAGCAAAGAATCCTGTGGCACCTTATAGACTAACAGATGTTTTGCAGCATGAGCTTTCGTGGGTGAATACCCACTTCTTCAGATGCAAGAAGTGGGTATTCACCCACGAAAGCTCATGCTGCAAAACATCTGTTAGTCTATAAGGTGCCACAGGATTCTTTGCTGCTTTTACCGAAGAAGAAGTCGGAGTGCCACCGCAAGAACGGACAGAGTGTCGCCCCTTCAGATTTGCCGCCTCAGGCACCTGTTTCCTTTGCTGGGAAATAGAGAAAGAGAAATAGATGACATCATCTCCATGGCTGTGTCCAGAACAATGACCCAACAATTCCTACTGGTCACTCCTTTGTGTATGAGTTGTCTCTCCTCACCTTATTTCTCCAATCCCTTTTCTATCACTCTCTCTTTGGCTCTGTCTAAATTTTTATCTGAGAGCTCAATCCTGAAATGTGTCAAATCTATTGGTAGTTGAGTATACTTGGCAACTAATGAGTATAGTCCTGATCTGCAGGTTATCCAAAAAGGTTAAAAGAGCTGACTGAGGAGCTTGCTGGACTGCTAATGTTGATTTTCAGTAAGTCTTGGATCATGGGGAACTTCCAGAAAACTACAAGAAAGTGAATGTTATGCCAATATTTTAAAAGGGTAAACAGGATGAGCTGGGTAATTATAGGCCTGTCAGCCTGACATAGGTCTTCAGCAAGATAATGGAGAGGCTGACATGGGACTAGATTAATAAAGAATTAACGGGCAGTACGGTAACTAATGCAAATCAACATGGCAAACTAACTTGTAATCTCATTTTAAAAAAAATAACAAGTTTGGTTGATAAAGGTAATAGTGTTGATGTAATATACTTAGACTTCTGTAAGGTGTTTGACTTGGTACTGCACACCATTTTGATTTAAAAACATTAGAAAAAAAATAAAATTAACATGGAGCATATTAAATGGATTAAAAACTGGCAATCTGTTGGGTCTCTAAAGTAACTGTAAATGAGAAATCACCACTGAGCGGGTCTGTTTCCAGTGGGATACCGCAGGGATCTGTTCTTGGCCCTACGCTATTTAACGTTTTTATCAATGAGCTGGGAGAAAACATAAAACCCATACCTGATAAAGTTTGCAGATGACACAAAAATTGGAGGAGTGGTAATTAATGAAGAGGATAGATCACTAATTCAGAGGGGGTCGTGGTGGATAATTAGCTGAACATTAGCTGCCAGTCTGACACTGTGGCCAAAAGAGCTAATGTGATCTTGGGATCCATAAAAGAAGGGAATCTCGAGTAAGAGTAGAGAGGTTATTTTTAATTCTGAATTTGGCACTGATGCGACCGCTGCCCAAGTCCAGTTCTGGTGCCCACAATTCAGGAAGGATGTTGATAAATTGCGTTGTGCAGGAGGTCAGACTAGATGACCATAATGGTCCCTTCTGACCTTAAGTCTATGAATCTAAGAGCCCCAAGAATTATTAAAGGATTAGCAAACATGCTTTATAATGACAGACTCAAAGAACTCAGTCTATTTAGCTTCAAAGTTAGGGGAAGACTTGATTAGTGTATACATACCTCCAGAGGGAACACATATTTAATAATGAGCTCTTCAATCTAGCAGAGAATGGTGAAGCTAGACAAATTCCGACTGGGAATAAGGTGTACATTTTAAACGGTGAGAGTAATTGCCCATTGGAACAACTTACCAAGGGTCATGGTGGATTCTACATCTGACAATTTTTAAATCAAGATTGGATGCTTTTCTAAAAGATCTGCTCTAGAAATTATTTTGGGGAAGTTCTATGGCTTGTGTTATACAGGAGGTCAGACTAGATTATCACAATGGTCCCTTTTGGCTCTAGAATCTGTGAACATGCTATAGAGAGGGATGGATGGAGATTGGTATATCTCCAATTAGTACCTTTTTTTATTACTAGGGGAAGAAGAAGGTCCATAGGGCCTCTCTTCAAAGTGCAATGGTCTTGGCTAACACCCAGATTAGGACAATATAGCCCCAAGGAAGGTGGTTTGTTAGCATGTCGGTGTGGTCTGGCATCCCTGAACATATGCTGCAGTTGTCAATACCCACTAAATAAGGTGCACTACAGAGTGTGTCACCCTTGAGCTATCTTGCCCTGCTGCAGCAGAATAGACTAGAAACTCTCTCCAAGTCCGGTACCAGTCCGCTCACCACTGCTCTTGCACAGCTGCAATGAGCAAAGGCAGGTTTTTGTCCATAATTTGTAAAGTGCCTTGGGTTGGAAGGCCCCAAATAATATAAATCAGTTGAAGTTGTTATCAGAAGCAGGTGAAAAGTGCCTGATGATGGGAGGAGTGAAGGGGAAATAATCACACTGTGCACATTGCTCAAACGCTGATTACCCCGACTCAATTAATACCAGGAGAAAGAGGAAGAATGAGAGGCACATCTTTTACTAACTCCATTCATGGAAGACTGCACACTTATTCCTTTAACCTCTCATTGTTCTACTAAACACTCTCCTTAACTCTGGGGTTTATTTTAAGTAAATGAAGAAAGGAAATTGCTTAAATCATGTTACGTTTTAACTGATATTTCATTGTATTTTATTACTATAAAAGAGTGTGTGTGTGTGTGTGTATCCCAGCGGCTGTAATATTAATCTTTCTAATTCACTTTGGGCCTTTTAATTGAATAGTAAATTAATTTGATTAATAAAAATCAAGGGTAACTCTAGAGTGCGAATTAAAGCTATACAAAGCACATAAATATATCTTTCAAACCAGCCACACTGAAAAGCTTTCTTGCAATTTTCCTTTCCCTCTTGGCTCCTTCTTAAGACTGCAATGATGAGATTAGAGCTGGATGGATACTGCAAAAGCAGTGTTTTCAAATATGTATTTGAATTCTAAATGTCTGTTTGAAGTAGTATATGGACAAAGGCTATTGCTATTTATGCGTCATTCATTGTTCATTAGTCTCCAGTTCAAAAGTTTCAGTTCTCCAATTTGGGAGCAAAAATGATACCGTATGACACAGATGACCAATCCCGTGCTATTAGCAACAAATAACAAATTACTGAAGTTAATAGTTTTTCAGCACCTCACAGACTGAAATTGATTTGCATAAACTCTGGTGAATATCAATAACAAATATGTGGACTGATGCTGCAGCACTGCAGCATGTTTCCATTGATATTTCATACTGAGGAAAAATCAGCAAAAATGCTGTGGTCACCTTTTCTGGAGACCCGTCTTTTACTTCAGAACTCTCTCCAGTTCTTGTAGTGTATATACCCCCCGCCCCCAAGACCCCTAAGTTATGGTGTATTTAAGTGAAACTGTGCAGGGTTTAATTTTTTTGTTTGTTTGTTTTTGTTTACTGCCCCCTTTATATTCTAAAAATGCTACATCTCTGCAGAGACAGCAGCCATTTTGTTCAATTACTGCAACCTGAGAAATACACACTATGCTCTCTGAGTGAGAGTTTTTCTCTTTCTTTGTCTTCCTGAATCTAAAATAAAAATCCTTTTATCATTATAAAGCCAGGATTAGTAGTCAAAATGACTTTGACAAACTGGAGAATTGGTCTGAAATCAACAAGATGAAATTCAATAAAGACAGCTACAAAATACTACATTTAGGAAGGAAAAATCAAATACCCAAATACTAAATGGAGCCTGGACAGCAGGTTAAGCTGCTATCCCCCTGCCCACTTATTCCTAGGGTGACTAGATATCCCAATTTTATAGGGACAGTCCCGATATTTGGGTTTTTTTCTTATATAGGCATGGATTACTCCCCCAACCCCGTCCCGATTTTTCACATTTGCCATCTGGTTACCCTACCTATTCCATATGAGGCCCCACCCCTCCACTTGCTGCTCTCAGCCCCCCTGTGGTCCTGGCCAGAGCTCATCCCTTCCCCTCCCCCCTGATGTGGCCCCGCCTGGGGCAGGGTGTGTGTGTGAGAGCTCAGTTGAGGCCAAGGGGGAGCCGTGAACTCAGCCTCTCCTCCATGACCCCAGTCAGGTCAGGGAGCTGAGAGCTCAGTCGGTGCCGGAGCAGGGGCGGGGGAGAGGAGGCGCTCAGAGCTCTCAGCCTTGCACAGGAGTGCGGTGGAACTCTCTTGGCCCTGGCTGGAGCTTGGAGCCCAGAACTCCTCCCCGTTCTGCCTTTCTGCCCATGGCCCTGCCCCCGTTCTGCCTCTGGCCCATCCCCATTCTGCTCCCACTCCATCTCTTCCCTCTGCAAGGCCCTGTGCCCCCCCCTGCTCCTCCTCTCCCTCCCCCCTCGGCTGCAGCCCTGAGGCTGGAAAAACTCTGGGGCCACGGCCAGGAGCGAGAGCTTCTCCAACCCCGGGACCCTGGCGGGGGGAGATCTTTCCAGGGGCCCCAAGTACACCACTTCTCCCTCCCCCAGCAGCTCTAGAACTGGGGAGGCTTAGCCTCCCCCAGCCTCTGTGCTGGCTAGGTAGTAGTACTGCAGGAAAGGATCTGAAGGTTATAGTGGATCACAAATTGAATATGAGCCAACAATGTGATGCAGTTGCAAAAAAGCTAATATTCTCAAATGTATTAACAGGCGTATTCCATGTAGGATCTGGGAGGTAACTGTCCCACTCTACTCAGCACTGGTAATGTCTCAGCTGGAGTACTGGGTGAAGTTTTGGGTACCACACTTTAAGAAAGATGTGGACAAATTGGAGAGAGCCCAGAGGAGAGCAACAAATAAGATAAAAGGTTTAGAAAACCTGACCTGTGAGGAAAGGTTTAAAAAACCCAGTCATATTTAGTCTTGAGAAAAGAAGACTGAGGGGGAACCTGATAAGTCTTCTAATATGTAATGCACTGTTAGAAAAAGGACTGTGATCAATTGTTCACCAGGTCCACTGAAGGTAGGACAAGGAGTAATGGGCTTAATCTGCAGCAAGGGAGATTTAGGTTAGATACTAAGAAGCAATCTCTAACTATCAGGATAGTTAAACTCTGGAATAGGCTTCCAAGGGAGGTTGTGAAATCTCCGTCATTGGAGGTTTTTAAGAACAGGTTAGACAAACACCTGTCAGGGATGGTCTAGGTATTCTTAGTCTTGCATCAGCACAGGAGGCTGGACTAGATGACCTCTCCAGGTCCTTTCCAGCCCTATATTTCTATTATATGATTTTTATGATTATAACTACATATTATTTGGGCTGTGGTAGCACCAGAATGCATATACAAGGATCAGGTCCCATTGTGCTAGTCTGGGCATTGTACACACACACAATGAAAAGACTGTCTTTGGGTATGTCTATACTGGAGTTGGAGGTGTAATTTTGAGCTTGAGGAGATATACCTGGGCTAGCTCTGATCAAGGTAGTGTTCTGAAATAGTGATGTAGCTGCATGTGCACAAGCCATCCCAAGTGCAATTCTGTCTGAAACCCTAAGTACGTGCTCAGAGCAGCTAGCCTGCTCCACCTCCTGTGCGTACACCGCTGCACTTCTATTCTTAGTGTGCATTCCAAGCTGGTGCTTGGGGTGGCAGTCTGCAAAGGGCAGCAGTCCCTGTTGTTTTGCCCCCAAGCAGCGCGCCGAATTGCCACCGCGGACGGCGGGGACAGTCCATGTGCTCTTAGGGCGCCACGCGAGTTTCCATGGTGGCTGCAATTCGGCGGCAGCTTCTATGTTTAGCTGTCCGTGGTGGCTTCACCTAAACATAGAAGCTGCCGCCGAATTGCCGCCACCACGGAAACGCGCTTGCCGCCCTAAGGGCACACGGATTGCCCCCGCCGTCCGCTGCGGCAATTCGGCGCGCTGCTTGAGGCGGCGAAAATTGTAGAGCCAGCCCTGGAACTAGTGCAGGTATGTCTGTCTACCCAAGTGGGAAATTATGCCTCTAGCTGCAGTGTAGATGTACCCTTTGCCCCAAGGAGCTTACAGTCTAAGAATGTGATGAGACAAAAGTTGGATACAACGGACAGAAGGAGGGCAAAGTAATACTGAGACACTCTAGGATTCATTTGGATAATTAGCAGATGGCCCAGCTGAATGCATATGTGTTGCTGTTTGTCTGTGAAAATACACAAGGGAGAGCTCTTTTCTGTATTTGGTATTTTAATAGAAGGTATATTTTATCCTTTTCATGTTGATCTTTTGGTCCAACCTCTCAAAGTTTAACTCTTCAGATCTGTAGCTGTACTTCAGGAAAACCTGCATTTGCTATAAGGAGGAGTGTGCTTCGTTGACTGCCAGGCCAAGATGTATGATTTAACAAACCAACAAATTATCTCTTCATTTCTAATTGATCTAAAAACAATTGCTTTACTGTTGCTTCTGAGGAGGGTGGGTGTTTCATTGTCACAAGGTCACTTTGCAAGTTTTAATTGCTGGGTGCTGTTCAGTCCTTTCATGGCTTTCCAAGTGATAAATGGTTCCTCTGTTCAAAAGCTAGTCTATATAAACAAGCTTATCTCTGCCCATAGCCTTTAATGAAAAATGAGTTGTGAGTATCATTGTTAATCATGGTAATTGTTAATGTTAAGAGGGCTGGTATTATGAGTTTTCCTATTAGGCTTTCAATTCGTTATATAAAATGAGCAATCTACTAGCCATCTATAGCATTCTAATTTTAATTATCCAGTGGCTGCATTTCAGGGCACCCTTTCTTCACTGAGATTAACAAAAGCTTGACTGCAGTAACCAGTGTCTTTTGATGTAACCAGACTAAGTTACTTGAGATGTCCAATAGGCAGATGTTCCTTTAAGGCCCAATTCCTCCACTGACTTTGACATTCTAGACTGATTCTTGCCTGCATATTTATACCTGCCTCTGGAAATTTCCACCACATGCGTCTGATGAAGTGGGTATTCATCCACGAAAGCTTATGTTCCAATACTTCTGTTAGTTTATAAGGTGCCACAGGACTCTTTGTTGCTTTTTCCATTGACTTTGATGCAGCTTCACTGATTTACACAAGCTGTCTGGCCCTATCTGTGCATTGCTCCCGTTATAAGCAGAAAAATAAATGTTAAAGAAGAAAAGAGAATGTACCCCATTATACAAAGAAATGTATTCCTCAAGGGCAGATTCTCACACCCTTATTCATGTTGGTAAACATCTTACACCACTATTTCTGAAGTAAGGTACTATTCTATGCCTGTGTTATACAGGAAGTTGGACTAGATGATCACATGGTCTCTTCTGGCCTTAGAACACATGAATCACTGAACAGAACATGAACAAGGATCTTGGAATCTGGCCCCAAGAAATTACAGAATGACAAACATGAGGAATCCTTACATTGTTTTTAGAGCAGGTGGAACTTGTTTCATGAATAGATACATGACAACTAATGACACACACTTCCCTTTAACTAGTTACATTGCAACAAAAGTACAAAAGTTAGCCAATGCTCTCAAAGGATAGTCTCCCCTTTTTATCCAGTGTCTTTTCTGGAAGCATCACAACTAGAGAGCAGAACTTCCAGTAATGATTTCTCATCACTATTGAATTGACTTTTCCAGTTGGGACTTGAGCCATTTCTAGTAATACTTGGTTTGAGATCTGAAAGGTGGTTTGAAATTGACCAAAGTGAAATGACCCTACCCCCCAAAATCTGAATTTTGTTCAGCTCTACTTTTAAGTGAAATTTTCAAACGAACCTGAACTCTTTTAGGATTCAGCTATATGCAAAAATAAATGATCTTGCACTGAAACCAGGTAACGCTTAGGTCAAAACATTCTGTATACCCCAGACAACCAACACCACCATTTACTACTGAGAGTAATGCTTTTGGTCATGACTAGTCCCATTGACTTCTCATAGTAATAAGCACAACACTCAGTAGCAAATGTTTGTAGGATTTGCCCTATTCTTGTTGTTTACATTTTTAATTACAGTTAAAGATGGACTCAGTTAGGAACATTTAGATCTGGATTTAGATCTGAGTTTCTAGCCCAAATGGTTTAGGGGTATTTCGACCCAGAAGTTTTTTTCCTGCCCATTAGAAAGATAGGCGTCTTTTGCAAAACCCAGATCTGAATAGCCTGGACAGTCCCAAAATTCAGAGTTGCTCAGATCCAGAATTTTGGTTTAGGTCAATCATTAGTTATGATCAATTATTTTCATGGGAAAATAAGCAAAATATTTGAATTAAAATTTTTATTGACAAATCAGTCTTATGAGAACGTCTTTGTCACCCTTTCATCTCAATTTATTGGTCAAAATGTGGTGATAATCCTGATAATAAGAGTAAATCACATGCAGACTAACTGGCATCTCCAATCTATATCTGTACCAGGATGTACTGTTCCACAAATGGGATCATCATACTTCAGAATCTGTGGATTTGCTAGTGCTATGACATCCCTCCAACTGGAATAAGTATTTCCATTAGTGATCTCAGAACAGAGCTGGCCACCATAGCTGTGTCAGGAGTGATCTGCTCTATAGTGTTCAGTTGTGAAGACTATTATGGATAACTTTAGGCAGCTGTGGGGGACTGTCAGTTATTTCAGTCTTACACTAGTAAGAGAGAGATGGTCTAGTGGTCTGAGCACATGATTGGGAGGCACCAGAAGCTACTGAGTTCTAGACTGAACCCTCACTCTGTGGTCAAGTCACTTAGACCTGGTCTACACTACAGAGTTTTAGAGCAAAACTTGCCTTCTGTTGGCACAGCCTGGCATGTGTCTACATGTAGCTTTGAGTCCTGACTGCAAAACCCTGACTTCTGCTGGTGAATTTAGACCAGACCCCTGACTAACAGAAGCCCTCTACTGGTAATGTTCTACTGGCACAATGTCTGTGTGTACGCAGAAGTGCCTGTACTGGTACAAGGAGTCCTCCGGTATCAAGCTTAGAATGCCACTGTTCCTATGGCAGTGACCACTCTGAACTCTGTTGCCCATGGGGATGTGGGGTCAGTTTAGTGACTGGAAGACTGCCCTTTTCCCACCTTAAAATCTCCAGAGTGTTTTGGAAATGCCTCTTCCTGCTCGCTCACCTCTGTAACTTCACAGGTATGGCTCCAGGGAAAACTCCACCTAAAACTCCTGGTCTGCATGGTCTAGGAAAGATGTCCTGGATTTCCTCCGCCTGTGAGGAGAAACTCAGGTGTGGAATTGTGACAGGAATTAAGCATTATATTCTGATATTGCCAAGGGGAAGCTGAGGTATGACGGACAAATTCCAATGCTGGGCAAAGGGGGAAGAGCGATGACCATGTTAACAAAAGGCAAAGGAGGGTGACAAAAATCTGGTGCTGCCCTCAAGAGCTGCTGTTATTATATGGAGCTCGATGCTATACATAGGGGGGGATCCCACCAGCAGTGAAAGTGGACACTTGTGAGCTCCAGAGGAGGACCCTCCCCAAACTGAGGAGAAGCTCATTGAGGAGGGAGGACATGAGGGATGCAGGGCCACATAAGAGCCAGAAGCTGTTTGAGACCTAGCCATACCCACTGAGGAAGGGGACTCAGGTAGGTGTAATTTATTCCTTCCACGGCTGCGTGGTTTTTGTTACGTTCTCCACGGCCTCTTAAACTTCCCCTCGACTTCACCCTCCCTTCTGCTTTCCCCCTATCACTCTCAAAATGGTGGTTGACCATATGTGGCCAGTGGACAAATGGTTTTTGTTTTAAAGTAGTCTGTCTATTTAAAGAGCATGCACTGACAGCACTCGGCAAAACCAACATTAAAAAAAAACAAGACAAAGCAGCCAAGAAACATTCCTAGATGCCACTGGTGCATTTGAAGTACATACTTGTATAAGCATCATAACCAGATTAAATTCAATGCATTGCAAATAGCAAAACGTATAATTCCAGTGACTGTAAGCTACATGCACACCAGTACCGGAGTATTCCGTGTATGTTCAGAGACATTTAAAACAAAAATGAAATACATTGCAACATCCCTGTTAACTGAAAAGAACATTTGAAAGCAAAGCAGTAACTGAGACTTGGATGACCATGATTTTGCAGCAAATGCATTGTATAAACTGCATGGATGCAGCTTTTCACGTCCTCAATACCGAACTTTCATTTTCAAGCCCAAAACATATTATGTATGTTTTTTAAGTCCAAATAGGTTACTTTCGTGCTATGGGTAGATTCAAGAAAGAGGTAGAAACTGTGTGTGGTTAACTTCAGGGGCTCCTGGCATGGACAGATTCACATAACTATCAGCGAAGATGTTGGGTCTCGACTGCAAGCAGAGTTGGGGGTTTATCTTGGGATCAAACAACTTTTTAGTCCTTTGACAAGTTTTGCTGAATTTTGTAAGCAGGTAGTGTTTGATTTTTGCCCAGACGTTTCTAGGGAGAGCAGCCTTGTCTCTGCCCCATGGTAAGAAACCTTCCCATGACACTCTGCAAAGACCTCTGAGGGTATCATAAGTGAAGTGGCTGGCAGCATATGGCCATGACTGACTGCAAGCTCTTTCAAGCAACTGCCTTTCTGTAGGCTACTGATACCCCCAAGTGTTATATCAGTGCCTGTGATAAGTTTAGCAGTCTTCACTATACTATCCTTAAAGTTACCCAGACCCCTGCACCTGACCTCCTGCCCCTCACAGCTAGAGTGTTTGAAAGTGCCCTCGTGTTCTCATCATGCTGTGTGCAGTTACATGGTCAGCAAGTGCTAGTGACTGTTGAGCTCTGTACATAATGTTATGCAGCTCTACATGGGAAAAAATTTAGAGAGTCCTATTGTTGTTCTTCTGATGGCTGCTAATGCCTAAAAACCGACCAGTAGTTCTGTCTGGTTATTTATCAGCACCTTGGATATCCTTGAGGACTGTCCCTTCTGCACCTGCTCAGATATTCACCATGATAAGGAGGGGAAAAAACTACACAAGGGAAGACCTGTTCGCAGAACTGGTCAAGATTGCCAAATCCAGAGCTCATGTGACCCACAAATGGAGGTCAGAGAAGGACCAAGAGCCTGAGGAAAGACAAAAGGACCAAGAAGTGCATCAAGACTTCATGCAGTTTCTCAAACAACAAACACAGATGCTCAAACATATTATGGAGCAAAGCACCTGAACAACAAACCCTCCGCGGCCGTTATACTGCACGGACAACAGTTCCTTCTTCTCGAGGCCAGGGTCACATGCTCCCCACCTCTGCTAGACACCAACACTTCCTGCATTAAAAAAAAAAGGTACATAAACTGCTCACTGTATGTGCAATGGCACAAAATCACACACTGTCCAGCTGTGTCAAAGTGTGCTCTTATGGCTTCCCTCAGCTGCACAGCGCTTTAATAGACTCTAGTTACTGGCCTTGAGTCAGACAAAATCACCAGGTAGCCTCTCCACCCCCATCTTCCACATGGAGGTACCATTTTCCCGCTTGGCCTCACAACACACAGCAGTAACTACAGAACTATTTTGCTCATTGAGATCCAGCCTGGTCGTGAGACATCTTCCCAACCCTTCAATCTTCCAAAGGCACACTCCATGATCATCCTGTCCCTGCTCTGCTGATAGGAAATCTTTTGTGGCTGCTGTCCAGATGTCTGCTGTGCAGCTTCATGAGCCAGTGAAGCAAAGGATAAGCTGGAGCCCTCAGAATCACAATTGGCAAGGCAACCCTGCTAATATGAATATGCCGATCTGAGAAGAATGTGTCTGTCTGCAGCTTGTCAGAAAGTCCCGTATTCCCAAAGATGTGAGCATCATGGTCCTTTCTTGACCAGTCAACATTAATGTCAGTAAAATGCCCATAGTGATCCTCCAGTGCTAGCACAAGCATGGAGAAGTACCTGTTTCTGTTTACAGATGTAATTGTAAATGGGGAATCACCATGTAGTGTCTGTGTTTCTAGTGGTGTCCCACTGGCATTGGCTCTATATTTTTATCAATGACCTGCAAGAGAACATAATATCATTACTGACAAAATTTGCAGAAAAGACAAAGATAGGAGGTGTGTGTGTTGGGAGAGTGGTAAATAATGAAGAGGACAGATCACTAGTACAAAGAGATCTATATTGCTTGGTAAGCTAAATGGGGCTAAATGTAAATATATACATCTGGGAACAAAGAATGTAGGCCTTACTTACAAGATGGGGACTTTATCCTGGGAAGCAGCAACTCTGAAAAAGATTTGGGGTCAGGGTGGATAATCAGCCGAACACGAATTCCCAGTATGACACTGTGATCAAAAGGGCTAATGTGATCCTAGGCTGCATCTGCTGCTGGAATACCGACTCCAGTTCTGATGTCCATAATCGAAGGATGCTGATAAATTGGAGAGGGTTCAGTGAGGGGCCACAGGAGTTATTAAAGTATTAGAAAACATGCCATATAGGAATAGACCCAAGGAGCTCAATCTATTTAGCTTAACACAGAGAAAACTAAGGGGTGACTTGAACACAATCTATAAGTTCCTTCATAAAAATAAATATTTCCTAATGGGTTCTGTAGTGTAACAAATAAACAGATTCAGACTGGAAATAGGGTGCAAATTTTAGCAGTCAGAGTAATTAACTATTGGAACAAAAAGAAAAGAGTAGACTATGGGATATACCAGAGAGAACTGTGGGAATTTTAAAAAATGAAATGAGAGAGAGTGTGGATTATAGTTTGAAATAGAATTGTGGGAATTTGGGATAATTCCCACAATTCCCTGTGAGCAGAGCTGTCATTCCACAATACACTGCAACCATTTCCCACAAGATAGCATGCTGTACATTGGTGAAGGGGTCATGTGGATGCCTACCCACGGGGTTACACCTATTTTGCTAATACAACCTGATGCTGAGGGGACACTCTGCACTGCCAAATGCAACCAAAAGTGTTTCAGGTCTCTGCTGAAATAGATACATTGGTAGCAGTAGGCTAGCAGAACTTTTGCTGGTGAAACTATTTTGTGTAGACAAGCCCTTAGCCATCTGCTGCTTCACTTTCTTCTTTCTCATGTGGAATGATAGATACTGACCTCACAGGGTTGTTTTGAGGTTTAAATAGTTAGTGTCTATAAAATGTTTTTGAATATGAAAAGTCGTCTTTGTTATGACTATCTCTGCATAGGAGGCAACATTCAGGACTGCAATTCCTCATTTTTATTATTTTATTTCCTGGCTATGTTTTGCCATAAAATACAACATCTCTTTGTGTTCCTTGTACTGAAATAACTTCCTTAGCTAGTAAGTAACACAAAGCACCATGGGTCCCCAATCTCCAGAGTGGAGTCTTTGGGTGCTACAGTAATAAAAGAATAGTAATCAGTGATGATGATAATTATTCATACTAAATGGCAGTGAAATAGGAAGAAGCTGGACCACTAGAAATGGTAGAAAGGGCATTTATGGGCCTGATTCTGTATTTTTTACTCTCACTGAGGGCTTATAAATCTGGGGGGGTCTCACTAACTCATATGTGTGAGTATTCTATGTAAGAATAGCAGAGTTGGAACCCAGTTGTTATACAAATGTGTCAAGTGGCTGCACAAATTGTACGGGACCCAATTCTGTTTTAATGTACACTCTTTATACACTGGAGTAACTCCAAAGGATTCAGTGGGGTTACTCCTGCTTTACAATGGTGTAAATGAGATCAGAATCAGAACCACCACAGTAGAATGTCAGTGTTACAAATGGATCAAGAATGGAGGTTGTTTGTAACTCTGAACAAAACATTATGATTGTCCAGTTGTAAACTTTTGGAAGTTGATTTAGTACGGCCTCAAAACTTTATTATGCAGAAGAAAAATGCTGCTTTCCCTTTATTTTTTAGTAGTTTACGTTTAATACAGTACTGTACAGTATTTGCCTTTTGGGGGGGGTGGGTCTCTGCTACTGCCTGATTGTGCACTTGTGGCTCCAAATGAGGCGTGGGGTTGACTGGTCAGTTCATAATGCTGGTGTTCATAACTCTGAGATTCTATTGTATTTGTTACTATTGCTCAGTATGTATGTTTTGTACTGTCGGTTTGTCTGTTGTCCAGGGGCATATCAGATGTGTGCTAGAACAAGGCCTGAT
Source organism: Mauremys mutica (assembly GCF_020497125.1). NCBI lineage: Eukaryota > Metazoa > Chordata > Testudines > Geoemydidae > Mauremys > Mauremys mutica. The sequence continues at coordinate 127,128,730 of NC_059076.1, read as the reverse complement.
GCAAAACAGAATGGAAAGTATAGTGCTATCATACTCACTGCATCCCAAAGTGCTTGACAAAGTAATGAGTTAAATGCCAGCTGGTAGTGTAGTTACTGAATGAGTAAACAGTACAGACATTATGCATGGGATTAAACTGGGGTTAAAACCCAGGAATTTCCGGCTCCCTCTCCTTTGCTCAGGCCACTAGAGTATATAAATTGGTATAACACACTGGTAGAACGTGAAGGTAAAATCAGAGCTACACCAGAGAGAAATCAGGCCCCCAAAGAGCTTTGTACTTCCAGCTCTAAGTTATAGAATGTCTTGGATAGGTAATAGAATGGAAATGGTGTAATATTTCAATATTTTCATGCTGCCTGCATTACAATTATGATGTTAATTAATTATCTGGCTGGCAGTTAACACCATCCAGAGGCATGGTTGCGGTCGACTTGGTACTGTTCTGCTAGCAGTGAGTAATTAACCTCTCCTCTTCCCTGGGATTCTCTACAAGATGATCATCATGTTGATGATATAATTATTATTAATTCAGTTTCTGTGTTTCGTTGACATTGTTAATTACTTGTCGGTAATCAGCTAATGTTTAATCTTCCTTGTTGGATAGCTTCTTAAAAGGCTGCTTGAAATGTTTCAGAGGGGCTACCTTTGCACATTCTCACTCCTCACTGCATCAAGTGTCAGCCAGATCACTACTCAGAATAAATTATCTAAATACTGTAAAGATTCTCCTCAAATCAGGGGACTTCTGGATCTAATGAGATTGCAGTTGTAAGCAGGAACATATGTAACAGCTGGCAATAAACAAAGGGAACAAGGGGGAGCTTCTTGGTGCCAACTTTAAAAATTGATCATAGTTACAGACTTGTCAATATCAGTTAATGACAAAATTTAATTTAGTGCTGTGTTTTGTTTTTAGAGGATTGGTGATTTTTCTGCAAAGAACTGTTCCAGGCACTTTTACTTTCAGCAAAAGTAAGAGATCTGTTGTTTCTCAATGTACTAATCAGCTGTGGGTGTCATGGGCAGAGCTATGTGAAACTTTACGGAAATGACCTTTCAGATTTTTCAAAAGCTTTGCTAACATTCATGGACCTGGGCCAATTAACAAGATAGCCTGATTTATGGCTTCATATTGAACCATGGGAAGTGGAAGGTTTTTGCCCAGTAACATTATAAAACAAAAGAAACATCATTATTATTTAATTGTATTGTAGTAATACCTACAGGCCCCAATAAAAGCTCAAGGTGCCATGGATACTTGAGATTGGAAAGGCAGCACATTTAAAACTGATAAGAGAATACTTTTTCACACAACACACATAATTAGCCTGTGGAACTCATTGAGGCTAAGAATTGAACATTTATATGGGTAACAACAATATCCACCGTGATAACAGGATTCTAAAGAATCCAGAGTTTTGGAAGGGATACTAGCTGCCATTTTTTCATGGCATAAACCAACCTCGAACCAATGGGGGTTAGAAGAGATGTTCCTTGGGGGCATGTTAGCTGACAGCTACCCCTTGCAGGGTGTCATAGGTTTGTTCCCCACTTTGAACTTTAGCGTCCACAAGATGGGGACCTGCATGGACTCCTCTAAACTGAAATCCTAGTTTAGATCTGGCACGCTGCCACCAGCCAGGTTTTTAGTGTCTGGCACACTCCCTGTTCCCCCAAACTTTCCCTGGGGAACACAGATCCAAACTCCTTGAATCGTAACACAAAGGGAAATAATCCATTCCCCCCCCCGTCTCAGAATAGTCAAAGTAACAGCAAACAGAAATAAAGATATTTCTCCAGCAACACACAATTGCAAATGCAGAAATTAATTATAAGACTAAACCGCCTTTCTAATACTCACTATACTGGATAGTAGGAAATACTTCAGGAAAACTTGGAGAACTTGGAGATATGTCTGGCCTCTCTTAGATCCAAAGAGAGAACGGCAACCCAAACAAAGAACACAGACAAAGACTTCCCTCCACAGAGATTTGAAATGATCTTGTCCCTTGATTGGTCCTCTGGTCAGGTGTTCATCAGGTTACTGAGCTTGTTAACCCTTTACAGGTAAAAGAGACCTTAACCCTTAACTATCTGTTTATGACACAGGGTTTATTGTTCTTTTCACTGAAACAGCTGGTACTAGTCAGTGTCAGCAACAGAATACTGGACTAGACAGACCACTGTATAGTCCAGTATTGCAAATGGTAATTTCCTGTGTTCATAACAAAAATACAGATTAACAGACTCCAGTGAGTTTTGCTTTCAATTTTTGGGTTGATCTGAAGTATTCAAATTGAAATGCAACTCATGAGATGCACAATGTGGATAGAAACAAAAGAAAGCAAATCACTGGGATTTGAAACTTGAATCATCTTTGTTCTCAGTACTGAAAAGTGAGGAAGACACAGTCCTACCACTTTAGGCAGACAGGATAGCTCAGAAACAAATAACACTGGAAAACCTTAATTACCTCAAGGTTAACCAGAGGAAAACCTTAACTCAGAGGTGGGGAAGGGTGGATATTTTTTACTGGTTTTTGGTCGTTTACTAGTCTTGAAAGGCTCCAGGGAAGATGAATGGTTTAAGGAAGGGTTTGCATTCAGAGAGAGGCAGGTGTTCCATGCTGAAGAAGGAGACGCTGCACACAGAAAGTCATGCATAGAAGAAGGTATAAAATAAGGAAACAAGAGAAGTAGCTAGCATCACTGTTTGGGTATAGCAAACGGTGCTGTGAAGAAATAAATCCATGTCGAAGCAAAGATCGGAGTGTAGTTGGGCACATCCCTATTGGTGAGGACAAGGAGCTTGAGTCTGATATGGCAGCCAGTGAAGAAATTTGAAGAGGGAGTGACAGAGAGCAACCAATGAGTGAAACAGAGGATTTTAGGAGCGGCATTTTTTTAGTGGTCTACAGGGGAATCAGATGAGAGGAAGGGAGGGCAAAGAGGCACGAAATTACCAGGGTATGGACAAGTATTTTGGCCATAGAGTTGGAGAAGAAAGGGCACAATATACTGGCGAGTTATATGGGCCCACGATGCCTGTGCTCCAGCAATATTCAGAGCCTGGGGGCCTGGCACCATGAATGTTCAGGGCCAGGTCTCTCCCCTAGTCCCGCCTGCCACCCTGCGTGCCTCCCCTGGAGCATCCCCTGGCCCCACTTGCCGCCCCCATGTGCCTTCCCCGGAGCGTCCCTGCCTGTGCCCTGGGCAGCAGGCAGCTGCCCTGCGGCTCCGTGCTGTGCTCCCTCGCTGGCTGCTGTCACTACTACTTACAAAAGGCAGCGACGCTGACGGCAGGCTTAGGTGGCGTCTGTGCTGCTGCCTGCGGAGGGAGGAGGGAAGGAGGCACACATGTGATGGCAGCCCCACCCCCGGCACCCACATCAGGGGGGGCGAGGGGGCTTCCTGGATCTGAGAGGAGCCCTAGGAGCACGTGCAGGGACCATGGTGTGGGGTGTGTGCACTGCCTGGGGTTGGGGGGGGCAAAGTGGGGCCCCTCCCCTGGAGCTCGCTGCTGCCGGTGGGGAGAGGGTTGGGAGGAGTCTTTCTCTTTGGCCCTCATCCCTGGCCCTGCCCCGTAGCCCTCACCCCCACCATCTGCCCTAGCCCTGAGCCCCTCCCACACCCCAGAGCCCTCACCCCCGAGCCAGAGCCCTCATTCCCCTCCCCGATGCCCCCAACATTGTGAAATATAGGGAAACTGTTAAATGCTTACTCCAGTCCATTTTACATTATTTTAAAAAATATAGATCGGCTTACAAGGCAGGTGTGTGGGGACGGGGGCAGGACTTGGACCCATTTTGGACACCACCAAAAAATTATAGAAACCTGCTGCCCCTGAATATTGGTATGTTTGAAAGGAAAAAACTAACTAGAGTTGTCAGCAGCCTGGATATGGGACAGTAGCAGAAACGAGCTGAAAATGACAGTATGTTTTGTGTCTGAGTGATGGGGAAAATACCGGACTGTTCATCAATAGCTAGACAGTGACAGAGAGGAGCTAGAGTGGAGAGAAGCAAGAAGGGAAGATAAGATGTTCAGTTTTCACTATGTTGAGTTTGGGTTAGGTTGGCTGAAGGAGGCAGCCGGGCCTAGGAGAGAGCAGAGGGGAAGAAGTCTATGTTGGAGAGGTATATCTGAGATAGGGTTGCCAACTTGGTAATATTTAAAAACTGGACACTCCAGCAGGAGTGCTGGGACTTCCCCTGCCCCGCCTCTTTCCTCTAAAACCCCACCCCATCTCTTCCCCCCCAGATCCTGCCCCATGTCCACTCCTCTTCCCCCCTATCCCTTGACACTGGTTGCTTTTCCCCTCTCCTCCTCTTGCCCCTCCCACCTGGGTCAGGAGGGACTCCCCCGTGGAGCCGGGGCTGGGAGCTGCAGCCAGCCGACACAGGTAGGAGGTGGCCCTGGCTGAGTAGGGGCTGGCACAGGTGATGACCCAGTGTCTCCCTGCTTCCCCCGCCCGCAGTAACTGGACTTTGGGTGTCCAGTAGGTAGAGCTGACCGGACGCTGTCAGGTCCCCTTTTCGATTGGACTTTCTGGTTGAAAACTGGGCACCTGGCCATCCTAATCTGAGAATTATCAGGATAAAGATGGTAGCTGATAACATGGAAGCAGATGAGTTCATCCAGTAGGGAGGAGGTGTAGAAGAAAAAGAGGAGAGGTGAAATGCAAGAACTCTGTGGGAATCCTACAGAAAGTGGGAAAAGGGAAGATGCCATCGGTGATATTGAGCCCCATGTTATGAAAACCTAAAAAGAGAGAGTCCTGGAAAAGGAGTGATGTGCTGTGCTGGAAGCCATGGCTAGTTCTAGAAGGATGAGAATAGAGAAGCAGTCTTAGCCCTGGTCTACACTATGCGTTTAGGTCAAATTTAGCAGTGTTACATCGATTTAACCCTGCACCCATCCACACGACAAAGCTGTTTTTTCGACTTAAAGGGCTCTTAAAGTCGATTTCTGTAGTCTTCCCCCGACGAGGGGATTAGTGCTGAAATTGACCTTGCTGGGTTGAATTTGGGGTAGTGCGGTTGCAATTCAACAATATTGGCCTCTGGGAGCTATCCCAGAGTGCTCCATTGTGACTGCTCTGGACAGTGCTCTCAACTCAGATGCACTGGCCAGGTAGACAGGAAAAGGCCCGCAAACTTTTGAATCTCATTTCCTGTTTGGCCAGCATGGCAAAGTGCAGGTGAGTGCAGATCTCATCAGCAGAGGTGACCATGATGGAGTCCCAGAATCGCAAAAGAGCTCCAGCATGGACTGAACGGGAGGTACAGGATCTGATGGGTGTATGGGGAGGTGAATCCGTGCTATCACAACTCCGTTCCCAAAGATAAAATGCCCAAACATTTAAAAAAATCTCCAAGGGCATGAAGGACAGAGACTATAACAGGGACCTGCAGCAGTGCCGACTGACGACATGGTTTACAGGGTTGGCTTACAGGGAATTAAATTCAATAAAGGGCGTGGATTTGCATCCAGGAGAAACACACACAACTGTTACACAGAATGGCCCCCTCAAGGACTGAACTCAAAACCCTGGGTTTAGCAGGCCAATGCTCAAACCACTGAGCTATCCCTTTCCCCAACCATTCCAGCCAGGACTGAATCTCCATTAAAGTTTTCAAGGTGCCCCTGACAGACCTCACTGAAATGATTGTCAGCCGATGGTTTCACGGAGGGAGGGAGGGAGCGAGGGAGGGGTAGCAAATGAATACAAAAGAAATCTGATCTCTTTCTTGTTTTGATCCACTCCATCTCTCTTATACATCTTAGGCTGGCAGCAGATGATGCAGTACAACTGCTAGCCATGGTCATCTCCTGGCTGCTTTCCAGAAGACGGTGCAGTACGACTGCAGGCAGGACTGAATCTCCAGGAGACGAAACTTAAAAAGAGAGTGACCTGGAGTCACTCCCATTTATGTCCAGGAGCCCCTGACAGACCTCACCGAGGTCTGCTAGGAGCACCCATGTCTGCCCAGGTGCCCCTGACCGACCTCACTGAGGTCGGCTAAAAGAGCACCCAGGAGACGATGACGATGGCTACCAATCTTAATGCAACGTCTGCTGCCAAAAGGCAATGACCTGTTGCTGTGTAGCAATGCGGTCCCAGGTCTGCCAGCCCCCAGGAGATGTAGGGTATTCCACGGCATGAACCTGGCCCAACGCCACCATGATCTTCCAATCGCCACATGCCATGCTTCTAGAAACGTCTGTCCATGTCCTTATCAGTATAGTAATTGCATTGTCATCACTTCCTTGCCCGGTTTTGCAGGTACTGCACGTACTGCTGGATAATGTGCGAGGAATTTACAATGGTCAAAACTGCAGCGGAGATCTGAGCAGGCTCCATGTTTGCCGTGGTATGGTGTCTGCATGGGTAACCCAGGAGAAAAGGCGAGAAATGATTGTTTGCCGTTGCTTTCACCGGGGGGTGGGGGGAGGAGGCTGTCAACATGTACCCAGAACCACCCACGACAATGTTTTTGACCCATCAGGCATTGGTATCTGAACCCAGAATTCCAATGGGTGGCGGAGACTGCGGGAACTGTGGGATAGCTACCCACTGTGCACCACTCCGTAAGTCCATGCTAGCCACGGTACTGTGGATGCACTCCGCTGAGTTAATGGTCTTAATGGTCTTAAGTGGGGACACACACAATCGACTGTATAAAATTGATTTCTGCAAAATCGACTTCTATAAATTCGACCTAATTTCGTAGTGTCGACATACCCTTAGACTTAGCAATATGGAAGTAATAGGTGAGTTTAGTGAATGTGGTGGGGGACATAAATTGTATTGGTGGAGAAACAAGAGAGTCAGATAAGAAGTCAAGGGCCTGGTCTTGAATCACTGAAGTCATTGTGGGTAGGGGGCCATAACAAAGTATATATAGATTTCCATGATACTGTTGTTAGAGTTGTGCAAAACCTAATGGCTTCACTTCCCATTTGGGAATTCCATGTCCAACCATTTTTGTTTTCATTCAGGTGAGGCACATCCCTGGAGTTTTGCACTGAGTCTGGATTTTTGGAAATGCAGAGCAACACTCACCCAAAGCCCCCACCTTGTATCTAAATTTGGATTGAAACCCTGCAGAACCCTGATGTTTTTTAAATGGAACCATGCCCTGGCCTAGATCAGCTGGAAGCTTTAGTGCAGATTTATGTGAAATATAGTTCAAGTTCACATGAAATATGGGAGCTTTTTAGACAAACCTGCCCAGAGACACGGGCTCATTGTGAACCCCAGGAAACTTCATTAGGCTTCATGTTCCATTCAAAAAGTTTCACTCAGTTTTAGCCTCATTTTCATGCTCAAAGACCAAAGAGATAAATGTCCGTTTTTCCTTTAATGAACATGGCCCTATGTGTATTCTAGCCAAGATAACTAGTGGGGGTGTCTAATACAGTGTTACATTTGAAGGGGAAATGGAACATTTTTTATTCCTTAAGTTTCACATAAAGGTAATATAAATGAGCATGCAGATTGTGGAATGGTTCATATTTTACATATTCAGGCTCTGGTAATAGGTGGGAACAATACGATTTGTACTTGTGTACTGAATGTGGTCTAGTTACACAGCTTGCACTTGATAACACTCCTCATTTTGTTAGCTGTATGACATATCAATTTACTCTTTTCATTTTGGAGACTGAGAATGCTGGATTGAAGCTTCAAGATCATAACAAAGGTTAAAACAAAAGACCTGTTGATTCCCCCCCCCCCCCCCCCGAAGTGTGAATATCCTCATATTTGATATTGACTCCTTCTATTCTTAAAAAAAGACTCACCTCTCACTTTCATTCCAGCGAGGAAAGATGGTTCAGTTGTTACATGCTTGCCTAGGACTTGAGAGACCTGCATTCAGTTCTCTGCCACAGACTTCTTGTTTGACCTTGGACAAGTCACTTAGTCTTTCTGTAACTCAGTGCCTCATGTCTGAAATGGCAGCCATCCATCTCGAAAGACAATGGTATAAGCACCAAAGCAGTTCAGTTAATGTGTCATGCTGCAGCATTACATGTAGATAAAATATCCAATTTTCAAGTGACAGTCAGTGCCACAGATAACGTAAGGCATAAGGCACAGGGCCAGAGGATAAGCCTGGTGTACTGTTTGTTCTTGAGGCCTGCTGCACTTTCCTCTTTCTCATCTACCTCTCTTCAGCCTCTTTGACTCCCTGGTGCAGAGCAGTCCTCAATGTGGCCTGCATCTTCCCAGTTTGTGGTGTGAATGCTGAAAGTTTCAGTCGCTCTTGCAAATGTTCTTGAACCTGAGTGTAGGTCAGCCCAGTGGCTTTGGAGAATCCGCAAGTTTTCCATGAAGATCCTTTGGAATGTGTCCATCCATCTGGTGCAGATGACCTACACAACAGAGACATCTGTGTCTGAGAACAGTGATCAGATTTCGCAATTGTGCTTTTTCAGTTACTTCAATGTCAGGAACTTTGGTTTCCTATTTGAAATTTAAAATACAGTGAAGACAGCGGGTGTGGGAGGTGTTTAGCCTTCTCTTGTGCCTGTTGTAGGTGGTCCAGCAGTGGGCTCAGAGCACACATCTGGTGGACCCGTATCTTGGTGATCAGTGTTAGTTACTTGTTATCCCACATGTGCTTGGTCAGTTGGCTGAATGTGGTAACTACCTGCCTTTCCAATGCAAGAATTCATCTAGAGATAGGATATCCAACACACTTAATCCTAGATAGCAGAATATGTGCACAACTTCTAAGGAGGGGCTAGCTATTAAAATTTCTGGTTCAGTCAATGCACCTTGAACCTTAATAATGGTCTTCTTTAGACCGATGGTTAGTCCAAATTCATCACAAACTATAGGAAAGCTATTGCAAAGTTGCTGGAGCTCCTCTTCAGTGTCTGTGACGAGCACTGCATCATTGCTGAAAAGAAATTCTGTCTATCAGCAGGTGTTTGAATTTGCACATATAGGAGGAAAAACAATATTAGAGTTTTCCATCTGATCTTGTATGGAGATGTACACCTTTGGCGCTAGATGGGAAGCATGACGAAGCAGCAGAGAGAAGAATATATCGAAGAGTGTTGGTGCCAAAATACATCCCTGTTTGACACCACTGCAAAGTTCAAAGCTGTCAGATTGATCACTGTCATGCTGAACTGTAGACTTCATGCCATCATGGAAAGATTGAAACAGACTGAGGAGAATTGGGGAGCAACCAGGTCTGTCTAGCGGTTGGAAAAGGCCCTTTTTGCCGAGTAGGTCAAATGCCTTTGTAAGATCTATGAAGGTAACATAGAGACATGAAATGGAGAAAATAGAATTTCCTTACCTGATAGAGGGTGAGATGAGGATAAATTAAAGAGTGTTAGGTGCTAAGAGAGAGAAATCCATATTCCACCCTTAAATGGCACTTAGAACATGCTTCTAGTGAGCTTGTTAGTGACATCCAAATATTTATAATTTCTCAGATGAGATGCAAAATGACTTCTGACTATTAAAGGACTCACAGAACTTTTTGTGCTGGTGGAGGGGTAGAAGGGACCAGAGTTTCTGGCAAAATTTTTGGGTAAGTACATTGTGCCTATCTAAATTCTCTCTGCTGTTCCAGTCTGGGTGATTCCTCTTTGCTTTCTGTTTCCAAACTCTTTTGTAATGTGTCTGCGTGCTGCTAAGTACCTGTCTGTTTCAGATGTAGCTGCATTTCAGTGGGAGATGAGGTGTTTAGTATAGCTTTCCAAGTGCACAGTTACTCTGGCAAGAAAATATGATGGAATAAATATGAAAGAACATATTGTTGCTATTTATTCTAACATAAATGTGAGAAATGGTTTACCAGGATGGTCTGTTTTCAGACACAGATGCACAAGATCATGGCAGTGTTTAGAGGTGGGCAAACTACTTGTAGCCATAATTTTATATGATAAAGTTAGCTGTTTGTCTATACATTGAATTATTTGTAAATATCTAACAAATATCTTTGGGCAGAAATACTGCAGCCTATTAGGTCACTTGCATTGTCTTCACTTCAACTTCATTTTCTGCTGTTCTTTATTCTGTGTTTGCTATTTGTGTTGTGTGATGGGCCAATTAAGTTGCATTGGTGTTATTTCTGCTCCCTAATCTGTTGACGATGAGTGAGAGTGTCCCTCGTGAATACTGCATACCTGCATGTGTGTAAAAATAACTTTATGTGGTCAGCATATGGTTATTTCTATGGCAAATGGCCATTTCCCCAAATATTTGTGTGAACTAAAAGCAAAAACCCTTTGCTATTAATGTTCCCAGACAACAAAACCAAGCAGCTATTCGGAATTCAAGTGAATACTCCTCAGTGTAATTTTGCAGTACTTACTGCGGTTAGACAGGGAACGCTATAGAGTTGTGTATGTACAAATGGTGTGTAACTTCATAGTCAGCATACACAATAGGCAAAATTGTGTTCCCATTTACATCAGTGTAATGCTGGAGTGACTCCAGGAGTCAGTGACATTACTCCAGATTCACAGCAGTGTATCTGAGAGCAGAATTTAGTCCATTGTCTTTGCTAAGGATGGGTTGCTGGAAATACAATGTAACCTGAACCTTTTCCCAGGACACACATTGAAGCAAACTCAAGTCTCTTTGAAGTTCAAAAAATTGCAGTTAACTTTTTCTTACATTATGTCTTCACTCACTGGCGCACTTTTTGGGTTTGGCCAGGAGCAGACGCAGATGTACCAAAATACTGCAAGACATTATTTCTGTACCTATAGCTCTGCCAGAATAGGAAGTATTGGAAATCTCTCAGAAAAACCTGATTTCATGATCCTTCCAAAAAGGTTCAGGTGATTCTTTTTTTGAAGCAAATGGAACTGAATCTATGAAGTTTGCCTATCTCAGCAATGACTGCCATTTTCTGGCAACTCTTCCCATCTGCCTAACTTGCCAACTTTCTTTACCCTTTTTCTTATTTAATCCTAATTTTACATTTTTATTCTAATTTTCCATCTCTCCCCCCTCAGTCACATGAGATTATTGGTGCATTTAATATGCACAGGAATAAGAATTGCTGTGGTATTTACTCCTGTAACATGAATTCTATGGCAACTTCAACTATTGTCAATCATAGACTGAGTCTAGAGTATGCAAATAACTGTCATTTAAAGTCCAATAAAATAGGTTGCCCACAAAAATGCACTAGAAATATTTAGTTTTCAAAATCCAGTTTCACCGCTTTAAACAAAGGACTCTGCTGGAGTTGTAACAACATATTAGCTAATTTACAATACAGCGGTAGACAATGATAAATACCTCCCTTTAAAAAGACACGTATAATAAAGTTTCAATCTGAGACCTGAGGTTTTTTTTTTTTAAAGTGTTCTTCTGATGTGGTCTCTGTGTTCCTACCACAAGAAGAATCTCTTATCATTGGGAAATGTCAGTTTGTAAAGGTTTTTAAATGTCTCATGTCCCAAGTTATAACTTGGGAATGATGCAGTCACTGTGAGTAGTTCTGTGTGTCAGATCCTCTATGACTTTGACTAAGTTGGTGACAATAGAAGCTTCACTGCCGGTGCTTTTCCAACAGATGATCACTCGGCCTTTAGTGTAGACTAGACCAGAGAGAGAGAGAGTTTGCTTATATACCGATACAGGTATATCTAGATATAAGTTGTGCCTACACTAGAAGGGATTGCCAGTAGAGCTATATAGGTATAATATATTGGCAACCCCACCTAAAAGAGTCAAAGAGCTGGAGGTTAGAGGTGGCGTGGAAGAAAAAGTGACAATTTTTAGATGTTGCTTGAAGAGGTGGGTTCAGTGAACGACCCAGATCAAAGATGTCAAGCAGGTCATGGGCCTGAGTGACTGGGAGGACAGTAGTGCTGTCCACGATAGAGTAATCAAGACAGTTTCATTTCCCAGTGCTCATCCACAAGTGCAATGTTGCCACAGTATCTGGGTTGCAAACACTGCAGGAGAATGTTCCTGTGATTAAAAAAAAAATCTGTTTAATCTTAAAAATAAGAAAAATTACATTGTCCCTATATTTTATTTAAAAAGTTCTTGGAGGCTCCACTGAACCAGCTGCAAAGTGGGAAAAATAATATTAACTTACCTCACAAGATGGGATTTGCAGCCTAAAGGCAAAGATTGTGTCAGTAGCAGTGTCAAGTAGAAAATTCGTCAGTCCCTGTTCTAACAAGCCAGTTCTGCAACACTAAGTCTACAGCATATAGCTAGTATGCTGTAAACTATTGTGAAAATAATCCCGTGGTTTGATTACTTGAATAATCTCAACATCTAATTCTAATTTTTCAGGTACATATTGAGAACTAAGAATCTCTCTCATCCGAGTCGTGTTTTTCTTCAAATTTTCAATCTGGCTCATCTAGGGAGACAGGGTGACATTTCTTGGGTATTTGAGGTTTTCTTTGTTTTTTACCTCTGTCACTACCCTCTAAAACAATATTTTAGAAAATGACAGAGAAGCCGTGTTTGTGAACGGTCATGATCACAACCAATCACACTGATTGCCTGCTATATTTATCGTCCACCAGTGCCTCCACCATCAATTGTTTCTGGAAACTACAGAAGTCTACAAATTGAAGCAGGAGTTACTCTCATGGTGAGTTGTCTTAACAACTTTCTGCAGTATCTTGTCTTAGTATTAGAGCTGGCTGAACTATTCATTTCAAACACTGCCCAGTCTGAATTTAGTGCCTTCTCAATCAGGGATTCAATGCTAGTATTAAGTATCTGCCAAATACCTTTCAGCCTATGGGTTATTTACTTTGACGAATCAGTATTCATTGTGTGTGATTGGTCATCTGTGTCCCATAGGATTGTTTCTGCTCCTTCATTGGATGACTGACACCTTTTGAACAAAAGAAAAATCAATAACTAAGTCAGAATACAAATTTTCAGACAATATGAAGTAAAATTTGTGAAACTTCAGGTTTGCAGATATGTGGTGTTTATCTGAATATGTATAAATGATGAACAGCAGCACACCATCAGTCCTAAGAAAGCATACTCCTCATTCCTTTTATTTGGGAAAAATATTCACAGAGAAGGATTTGTTTTTTTAAAATATTATTCACAGTGGTCTGCTTAATTGTCTCCTTACCTACTGCTGGAAACTGTGTGACACCTGTGATTTATGTATGCCCCACAAAGCACTGAGAAGGAGCCATTTCATCGACAAGCATTTCCTAAATTTTTCACTTTGTTCCCAGAGCAAAAAGACACCAGTAGTACAACCTATAGCTGCTCACTTACTTAGTGATGCTTCTCATGTAGGTGTGTAACACTTGCACTCAGATCCAAATTTTCAAACTAGGTGCCTAAATTTAGCCAATGAAATCCATATATAGGTACTTGTGATGGGGTTCCTGCAATGCAACCTGGACTGTGGGACCGCTGAGCCCTCTATCCCATCAACCTGGGGTATCTCTCTCACTCTGTGATGCTGCTGGCAAGCTACACACCTTTGGCAGGTACTGCACTTACACAGACATCCACGGGCAGGGACACACCCAACTAAATTACATGAATGCTTTCCCCAGCCACGCATGAACCAACAATAGAGGGCTCCAGCCATTTACCCCCAGTATCCCCATCTCGCACCCCAGAACTGTACCGTCTTGCCCTGGTCAGAAGCCTTACCAGTGTAAGTTCATTACCCAATCTGCCTCTCCCTTGATGTGGCTCTGTGGATGAGGGGAAAGTGGTGGATGTGTTATTCCCCGACTTTAGCAAAGCTTCTGATACAGTCTCCCACAGTATTCTTGCCAAAAAGAAGTTTGGGCTGGATGAATGGACAATAAGGTGGATAGAAAGCTGGCTATATCATCAGGCTCAACAGGTAGTGATCAATGGCTCCGTGTCTAGTTGGCAGCCAGTATCAAGCAGAGTGCCCCAAGGGTTGGTCCTGGGGCTGGTTTTGTTCAATATCTTTATATTGTGAGAGAGAAAAAGAGATGGGCTATAGATAGATAGGATCATGTAATAATATATCCCAACACAGCATAATCACTGTGCTTGTATGTTTTATGATATAAAGATGTGCCTAAGCTAATGGTTTAAATGTCAGCATTATCAGCAATTTCACGTCTGATCATTTTAGCAGCAACAGCCAATGAATGTGCTTACCCCAAATTGCCTCCCACCCCTCTTCAGAGGTCAGATGCCCTCACAGCTCCCTGTTGAGCTGCTAAAACCACCATCTTCCCCTCCCCTCCAACAACTGGTGGATAGAAAACTGGCTGGATCATCGGGCTCAACAGGTAGTGATCAATGGCTCCATGTCTAGATGGCAGCCAATATCAAGTGGAGTGCCCCAAGGGTCGGTCCTGGGGCCGGTTTTGTTCAATATCTTCATTAATGATCTGGAGGATGGTGTGGACTGCACCCTAAGCAAGTTTGCAGATGACACTAAACTGGGAGGAGTGGTAGATACGCTGGAGGGTAGGGATAGGATACAGAGGGACCTAGACAAATTAGTGGATTGGGCCAAAAGAAATCTGATGAGGTTCAACAAGGACAGAGTCCTGCACTTAGGACAGAAGAATCCCATGCACCGCTACAGACTAGGGACTGAGTGGCTTGGGAGCAGTTCTGCAGAGAAGGACCTAGGGGTTACAGTGGACAAGAAGCTGGATATGAGTCAACAGTGTGCCCTTGTTGCCAAGAAGGCTAATGGCATTTTGGGCTGTATAAGTAGGGGCATTGCCAGCAGATTGAGGGACGTGATCATTCCCCTCTATTCAGCATTGGTGAGGCCTCATCTGGAATACTGTGTCCAGTTTTGGGCCCCACACTACAAGAAGGATGTGGAAAAATTGGAAAGAGTCCAGTGGAGGGCAACAAAAATGATTAGGGGGCTGGAGCAAATGATTTATGAGGAGAGGCTGAGGGAACTAGGATTGTTTAGTCTGCAGAAGAGAAGAATGAGGGGGAATTTGATAGCTGCTTTCAACTACCTGAAAGGGGGTTCCAAAGAGGATAGATCTAAACTGTTTTCAGTGGTGCCAGATGACAGAACAAGGAGTAATGGTCTCAAGTTGCAGTGTGGGAGGTTTAGATTGGATATTAGGAAAAACTTTTTCACTAGTAGGGTGGTGAAGCACTGGAATGGGTTACTTAGGGAGGTGGTGGAATCTCCTTCCTTAGAGGTTTTTAAGGTCAGGCTTGACAAAGCCCTAGCTGGGATGATTTAGTTGGGGATTGGTCCTGCTTTGAGCAGGGGGTTGGACTAGATGACCTCTTGAAGTCCCTTCCAACCCTGATATTCTATGATTCTTTGTAAACTGAGCTGAGCTTTCCCAAGCACTGCAACCAAAACACACTGTTTTAGGTAAAATATAAAACAGATTTATTAACTATGGAAAGCTAGATTTTAAGTGATTGTAAGTAGCAAGTGTAGAGATCAAAGTTGGTTACCTAAGAAATAAAAGTAAATTTGCAGTCTGAGTTCTATAAACTAAACAGGATTTGAATTGAGCAGTGTCTCATCCTGATTGATGGTACAAACAGGTTACAGATCTTCAATACACAGACTGGAACTGCCTTTCAGTCTGAGACCACCCTCACCAGTTCAAAGTCTTTGTCCTCCAGACCTCTTTCCAGGTGTTGAGTTTCGGGGAGTGAGGCCAAGTCATGATGTCACTTCCACTCTTTTATAGTTTCTTCCAGCTTGCTGGAAAGATAAAAGTGGCTTGATTTTTCAGAGTTGGGCATCTGTGGTTCCCTTTGTAGTCGAGGGTGTTACTAGAAAGACAATGGTTGACTAGTTGGGATTATGTGTGGCTAGTTTTTCTGAAATTTATTTGGCATATACAGAATATCTAATGGTGTGTTCTGGGTATTATGCATTCTGGCACAGTTGTGATGAGTGCATAATTCACTGTGGCATCACTATTCATGAGGAATGTGCTCTATTCTGAATCCATGCTGATAAGAGCTCTTACCACACCATGTTACCATGTTCTCTCCTTTGGCCCAGTGGATAGGCATTGGAATGGGAGTCAGGAGATCTGGACTCTGTTCCTGGCTCAGCCAATGACCTGCTCTTGGGCGAGTCACTTCACTGTTGTTATTATTTGTATTACAGTAGTGCCTAGAGGCCCTAGCTGAGATCAGGGCTCTCTGCTTTTTTCAGGGTTTTTTCTTTTTTTTAATGCAAACCTGAATTTTTTCAATTAAAATGGAAATCTTTCTGCAAAAAAGTCAATTTAATCAAAAGCCATTTTTTTCAACCAGCTTTATTCAGCAGTGGCTGAGGAAGAACAATGCAACCTAGTGAATTACCAAAATCACTTCCCACAGGTTTTCTTTAGAGATCTCTCATGTAGTATTGACTGGTCCCATCCAGATTAGGTTGTGATAGCTAACGAGACCACGAATGGAGGGGATGTGGCTGAGAGCTATGTTAATAAATTAATATCAGTGGGATGAGTCCTGTTCTTAGTTATACCAAAGCGAATGCCTTGACTTCATAGCAGTTGGACAGAACCTGTGAACAAAATTTGGCCCTAAAAATGCAGCTTCTTTTAAAAGAATTCAGATATCAGTTTTATAGTTCTGCCCTGGGAAATCTCATCAGCTCTGTTTTCATAATTACTTTCCTAGAAGCACAAGCACAGTAATGACATAACCTTTAATTTTGTGAATGCTCTGTGATGTAGACCTTGAGAAAAACCTTATCTTTGTATTCATATTTGAGTTCTTAATTGCAATCAATATTGTGAGAAACTATTTGATTCCCGAGTATACCACATTATCTGCTATAAGAATAAACTACAGTGCAGATTATGCAAATACTATTATATAACCACAACAGTTATTGCAGTGTCTTCCTTAGTGTATATATATATCAATGTACTGCAGCAATTAAACAGTGTAGTGAAACCATAGCAATTACCATTCTAAATTATCATAAGAAATTCACTATATACCATAGTATAAATCATTTCCTTATAGCAGCTACCATATATGTTCTTTGGTTTTTATTTTAAAGTCCTTATTACTTGTCGTTTAAATATGGTACCAAATGATTTATACTCCATATTTGCAAGTACATATTGAAACAACTATATAATGTTTGCAAAAAATCCACTGTAATGACTACAGCTATGCTAACTTACCAGTTTGCCATGGTATTTTTTAAAGAAGGAATCCAATACAGTTTTGGGTCTTTTTCTATTTTTTTCAAAATCCACCCAGAACTAGATAGAATGTTTATATGATCTGATTCTTGGTAAAGCAACCCTCCCATAATTTTAGGGGATTTAATTAGGAATTAAAGTGCAGCAACCACTGTGCTGAAATCTATTCATTTTTTAAATCAGCTTTCTTTCTAGGTAGTAAACAGACTCCCACTAAAACTTGTGCATGATTTTAATTACAGATAAGTTTCTCTTTAAAGGCCAAAGCATTCATGCTCAGGTTGCTAAGCTGAATTCAATATATCTATATGTTAAAGGTAGCAAGCTAATGTGTAAACAGGGAAAATATTGGAACCAATTGCTGTTAATTTGGTTTTGATCAATTCACATTGACCATACTTTACATGCAAATGAGAGTTGTGCTGGGTTATCCCAGATTAAAATAGCTGAGATACTGAACTCCTATTAAAAATCAGCATTCAACAAGTAGAATAAATAGAGAAGTTTGGAAAACTAGAAAATAAGGAAGATTAGGT
Organism: Mauremys mutica; assembly: GCF_020497125.1. Lineage (NCBI taxonomy): Eukaryota > Metazoa > Chordata > Testudines > Geoemydidae > Mauremys > Mauremys mutica. The sequence goes on along the minus strand of NC_059076.1, from coordinate 127,111,056 downwards.
ATAAAGAGATATTGATAAAGAGCAAGTAAAGAATAATTGAATATATCTGAACATGTACAGCTTATTTTGGGCCAGACAGAGGTCAATGTGACTCCAGTAGAACCTTGATTTTATGAACAACTAGTTTTAAGAACCAGTTTTTCAAACCATTTTTTGATACAGAAAAAATAAATCACATAACAAAAGAGATGTTGATGAAGAACAAGTCGACATCCCTTCACATTGCAATGTGCATTGGAAATCACTTTTCAGTGGTTTGAAGGAGAGGAAGAAAGCAATTCAGTGTACCATAGTGCAACGTATGCACTGTAGCTACTGTAATTTTGAGATCTTCACTTTTATGAACTTTTGGAGCTTATGAACTCATCAGATCCCCAATACATAAAACAGGGGTACTACTGTATTTGTGTAGTAAGACACTACTTATAGTAAGTCAGGTAGCAGAATCTAGCCCCAAGCTAGGATGATATGCATTTTATAGTAATAAGGGAGTTAAAAAGTTAATGTATGTAAAACGTACCATTATTTTTTAAAAGTCTTGGAAAACTTTGCAGATGCCAGATGACTGCAGAAAACCAAATGTAATACCAGTTTTCAAAAAAGAAAGAAGAATGATCCTGGTAGTTGCCATCTGGAAAGCATCTAATCTACACCTCTAGTAAAATAATAGGTCATAGAGTAAGGGGGGAAATTATTACTAAATATTTAGAGGATAATGGGACCATGAGTGGAGAGCAGCATGGATTTATAAAAATAAATGTTGCCAAGCAAATGACTGCCATTACAAAATTATGCCCCAATGTTGCAATGGCGTATGCATGTATTTAACTTTGCTTGCATTCCTTGTCCCAGTGAAGTAAATGAAACTAGTCATATGTGTAAAATTAAGCACATGAGTAAATCTTTGTGAGATTGGGGTTTTACTGGATGAAGTGAAAACAGGAAACAGATATTTGTAGTTTAGTGAATCATTTGATACAGAGTCTAACAAAATCATACGCAGAAAGAATTCAAACTGGCTTGAAATGAACACTGTCTGTGAATAAAAAATGCTGAAAGAACAAACTAAACATAATAAGTGGATGTAGATCATATTGTGAGGAGTTGCCTAGTGGGCTGCCATACAGCTCACTGTTAGGACCCGACATAGAGCCTAATTAATGAAAGCACATAAGTACATGTTTACCTTTAAGCAGGTGATTAAGTCTCATTGACTTCACTGGAACTTAAACTAATGCTTAGATGCTGTCCTGAATAGGGAAATTTCCCTGAATTGGGGCTTTATTAAATATCTTTAATGATCCAGAAAATGCAATAAACTAAGTTGTGATCAGTTGCAAAAACTGGGGAGAACCAATGTATATAATAAGGAAACCTGGAGAGATTAGAATTGTGATGCAAACAAATGAGATACAGCCTTGAAAAATGAAAGACAGCCAACTTAAGGAGGAAAAATATCTAAAAGATGTATACTCATTGGATGTAGACACCTGGAAAACAGTGCTAATCCTGAAATGCACCTAGGAGTAATAGTAGAGAACAAATTAGATATGAATATGTAATATGCCCAACAGTGTATAGGTTTGAGCATGGTCTTTGCAGCATGCTCTGGTTAACTAATTCAGGATATTTCAGATGGAGAGGTGAGTTCCTAAAATGAAGGCCCATAGCAGGAAAGCACTCCGCCATTAGCACCCTCAGGGGCTGACAACTCAAGTGCCTCTGTGTTTTGGGTTTTGTGTAGGGAGGGGGAAAAATTTCTCCTTTAATGCACTGGAACTCTGTTGCTCCTGATTCTTATTTAGACTAAGGCTCCTTTTCAAAACTCTGGTAGTTTAAAAGTGGCCTTACGCTCACGTCAAGGGTCCTTTACATTGCCACTGTGTAAAAGAGGATAAGGCCCTTTTATTATTATTGGCATTTATTATTTTTTTCATTTTGTCTGGCTTTACAAAAACTCCAGTTTAATTAACAGAACACCCCATTACCTTCCCGTCCTGCACAAAAAGAAAAGTTTACTTCTAATAATTTTTGTGAGGTTAATGGGAAGATCTTTTTTTTGAGGAGTATTTATTTTTTCCCCAGTGTATCCTTGGTAGTTATGTGATTTTTCACTGGTAAATGAAACTGCCAGGAACTTAGTATATGTTACTACAGCTTTGCCTATAATAACTTTAAATCCCATTATGATTATATCATTTTATAACGACCTTTGTTTCTAAGATCTGTATATCAAGAGAACAGAGTACCAGTTACTATCCTTGGACATAAAGATTTCAAAATTAATAACAGTCTTCTCTACACTACACAGTTTTGTTGACAAAAGTCAGGTTTCATCAACAAAACAGTGGAGGTGTACACACTACAATGTTTCTTCTGCCAACAAAACTCTCCTGCTTTGCCGACAAAATAAAACCACCTTGATGAGAGGCATAGAGCTTTTTGCGGCAAAGTTATATCGACAAAGTGTCAGTGTAAACACTGCGTTTGGTTATGTCACTGTAAATGGGCTCCAGGAGGTGTCCCACAATGCCCATCCTGACCACTCTGGTCAGCAGTTTGAACTCTCCTGCCCTGTAGCTGGGAACACAGGCATTGGCCCCTCCCCATTAAAAGGGATTTTTTTGAAATGCCACTTCCTGTTTGTTCAGCATGGAGAGCTCACATTGTATCTTCTCAGCTGACCATGGTGGCTCCACACGGCAAGCGCTCTCCTGCGTGGAGCACACCTGAGTTGTTGGATCTGCTGGCCTAGTGGGGAGAGGAGGCTGTGCAGTCCCAGGCTCCAGTCCCAGCCTGTGCAATCCCAGCCGTAGGAACTTCAGTACCTATGGGCAGACTTCTCGTGGCTTGTTCGATAAGGGCTATAAATGGGACACGTGGCAGTGCCGTGTGAAGATAAAGGAGGTGAGGGAGGCAGGCATACCAGAAGGCGAGGGAGGCAAGCTGTCACTCTGGTGCTGCACCAAAGACCTTCCGCTTCTGTAAACAGCTGGATGCCAGGATCACTGTGGACATTTCAGCATCCCCCACTATAAGGTTCTGGTCTGGAAAGAAGTTCCCTGCTTGGAGCTTTTTGTACAGGCCAGTGTTCCTGAAGATGTATTTGGGAAGGTGCGTCAGTGAAATGCCCACAGTGAGCCACAAGCACCTGCAATACCATAGAGAAATACCCCTTTCTACTGATGTATTCCATCGCAAGATGGTCCAGGGCCAAAATTGGAATATGCATGCCATCTATCACCCCTCCGCAATTCGGGAATCCCATTACTGTAAAGCCATCCACTATTTCACATACATTGCCAAAAGTCACAGTCCTTTGCAACTGGATGCGATTAGTGGCCTTGCACACTTGCATTAACACAGCCCCAACAGTCGATTTCCTGACTCCAAACTGATTTGCCACTGACTGGTAGTCACCAGATTCCACACCGCAACTGCTCTTCTCCACCAAGAAGGAAGATCTCATCCTAGTGTCCTTGTGCCATAGTGCTGGGGTGAGCACTGCACACAGTTCCTAGAAGGTGGCTTTCCACATCTGGAAGTTGTGCAGCCACTGCTCATCATCCCAAACCTGCATAATGATGTGGTCACACTACTCAGTGCTTGTTTCCTGAGCCCAAAAGTGATGGTCCACCATGTTCAGCTGCTCTGTGAATGCCAAAAGTAATCTAGTATTCCTTTTCATGGCACATGGTAGGTCAGGAAACTCTGATTCCTGTTCACATTGGGAGATCATGATATATTGCATGACCATCTGTGATGTGTTCAAAGCAGTGACCACAACAGTAGAGAGCAATGTGGGGTCCATCCTTTCAGACAGAGATGGTGGGCGCACAGTAAACAGGGGCTGTTGAAAAATGCTGCAAAATGCAGTCGGAAGTCCATGGAATGTTGGGATGGAAAGAGTAGCATTGTGGGATGTGGAGCCCACACCAATGATGCACTGCAATCCACTCCACCTTCCCACAACTCCTGGCAGCAGGTGGTGGTGAGTAGCACAGGGATAGCTATCCACAGTGCACTACTCTCACTGTCAATGCTAGAGCACTAAGTGTGGACATGCTCTGCAGACAGAGGGAGCATAGTTTGAACATGCACAAGTGATGTAATTATAGCGGTTTTTGATTGTCGGCTTAATTTGCATTGACAAACCTGCAGGGTAGACAAGGTCTAAGGCAAAAAGGGCAACAGAAAATGACTGTTTAAACACTGGGAAATCCAATGGCCTTCCTGGCTTTCAATGCAACATGCAATGAGTAATTCAACTGCATTTGCATTAAATGTCTCTACAATCTTTTATTGGTGATCTTTCTAGGGGAAAAAAAAGTGGAAGAAGAGAGACATGTAAAGAAAATATAGATAAAATGAGATCCAGCCTAAGCCACGTTCTCTAAATTGAGCCCCTCCCCATATTGTTAGGTATGAAGAATTTTGGTTAAAGCACACGCATGCTTAACTTTACACACAGAATTCGTTCCATTGGTGTCATTGGGACTATTCAAATGCATACAACTAAATGCATGCCTAACTTCTTTGCCGGATTAAAGATTTAGTATAAAACAAAAAACAACAGGCAACAAGCAATGGGGATATAAGGAGAAGGTAGGAAAAAGGTCACCCTGATAGTATCATGCAGTTACTCAAGTCAATTTTATACACAGATCGAATCGATACACTTTCACGCTTAAACAATGAACATACAGTCTTGTTACATTTTTGCATATTTTATGGACTGGAGACCAGGTTCATCCTTTAAGTTGCTAACTTGATACAGGTGAAGTACGTAGATGATCAGTAGCTATGGAAAAGCGTTATTTGAAATTTATATTCCCAAATCTTTAGAAAGGCAAATCTTTGCATTCTTTCAGTACCTCTCTGGATATGTATCTAAGATTGCCCCAAAGTGAAATACACTCTGACCATTCTGTGCTCTTGAATAGATAAGGATTTATCCACTCTGAATTTGCTGCAGGTTGGTTTCTTGCTGCAGAAAACCATTGTGGATTTTTTTTAAAAATAGAACATTTTAAGAATTCGATTCAGGTATAGGATCACAATGGACAGCTTTGGAGTTGTGGGATATTTTTCAATGTACAGAATTAACATCCTTTTAAAAAAAAGATTATGAGAATGAACTCAAACCAAACTGTGACTTCTCTAATGCTCTACAGCTTTCTCCCTGTCTGTCAGCACTGATCCCAATCCTCAGTTAGTTCAAGGGATTTAGGTGAATAAATGCTTCATAATCTTTTTCTTATTTAACCATTGTCCCTGTGCAGGTTGGGGGTTTCCTTGGCTTCCAACAAGGCAAATTCAAAGCGAACAGTCAGCGCGCAAAGAGGGTTTCTGTTTTCTCTTGACTTGTTCCTGGTCCTATGTTCTCCTTTCTTTTCCTGTTTCCTTGAGGTTTTGTTCATTTGTTTTTCCAAATTTAGACTTAGTAAAAATACATTTTTACAAACCTGAAGACCAATTTCAAATGTTTTTTTTCTAAAAACAAATTTACAAGGCAAAGAGCTGTTTCTAAAGAAAAAAATCACCTTGTGATACTTCCACTTCAAACAGCACAAAGTGTTTGAAAGGCAATGCATGTATTTTACCTGTGTGTTCTCACATCTGTGAGCGTGATAGTGTCTCAGGCATCCCAATGGAAGAACAGCCACTGCAATAGAGTAGGGAAGCACTGTGTCCCTGTGATCTGACCCGCCCGTTAACTTTGAGAATGTGTGGCATTGTGGCTTCAGACCCGTTGGTCCAAGGGAAGGTTTCATACCTTTGGTGTAAAATATTTTTCTTCTCCTCAAGAATCATCTGATTGTTTTTTATCACTAGACTGTTCAGGGGACCTGAAATGAGCTGAGATAGTGGAATGACCCAAAGCTCATTCTGTCTCTCTCTTGAGTTCCCAGAGGATCTAGGCCTACCAGTTCACAAAATCAGCGTAACCGTTCATTGCGTGAGGCAGAAATGCTGGGATCAATTTTAGAATATAATGAGGAGGTTTAAATGTTCTCAAAATGCCATTAAATGCTTATTTTCTCCCATTTCTAAAGATACTAAAAAAAAGGATAGACTGCAAGCACTCTTGTTAGTTTATGTGGTGAGACTGATAACAGTAATCCATTAAGGCATATGTCCGTGTAAAATCCTTTTGTAGGGAGTCTTCACTTTCTTTTCCAATTACACATTTTCACCCTCCTAATATATAAAGAAAACCTTGTATTCCTTAACTGTTGTCTGCACAGTCTGTGGCCTCCATGGAGCTAAGAACAACAATTGCCGTGTTTTAAAAGGGTATGGTTTGTAAATTGTTATATTAACCACCATTTTAATATAATTTTTTTGCAAGTATTGGTTTGATAGTTCACAATAACCTGTAAATGTTGGAAAATTAAGTTGAGCTATTTGGTTTTGTCTTGGCATAATTTCCAAAGCATAAAACCATTTTTATAACAGCATGGGGTTAATATGCTCTCGATTGTTCCATGTAAAGCCAGAAAAAAGTCAGGGAGGGGAAGAACTCTGCAGTGGTATTATAATGGAATGAGAGTAAAAGTAAAATTTCATGCTAAGCAATTTGCGCCATATTTTTCAGCAGCATCCCATAGTCATAAATGACATTTGTTTGTAAGTCTTGTGAGTCATTTATTATACTTACCACTGTGTACATACAGGATGTGCTTGCACATGTGTGTATGCAGATAACAATGCACACACAGAGATGCCTAAATAGGAGGCTAAAGTAAGGGCAAACAGAAGAAAGGTCTTCCTCCTTTCCCTGGCCAGTTTCCTCTGCAGTGCCACCTCTTCTTTGGTTGCCACAGTGTGAATGCCCCCTCTCGTTTCAATCTACTTTAACCATTGCATATGTATACATACAAGCATGTATCGCTTTATCTTAGGAGTTTTATACGGCCACTCACCCCCATAGAGTCTGAGTGCCTTCTTCATAAAATAGTGATTCCTAATTGACTTCATGGAATCTCTGGCTCCTCTTTTTTGGGTTAGTGAAAACTCTGCTTGGGTTAGCATCTCTCTTTTGGTGGAAAAGAGAGGAGGCAATTGATGTAATGAATGTTGTTCTGAATATGGAGGGGAAAAGTGACCAAACAGGAAGGTTTTCAGTGTTTTCTAAAGGCTAGCCCTGAATTTGTCCTCTGAAAGTCTATGTCGGAGCCAGTTTGCCTCAACTGAGGATGCTTTTGTGCTCTGCTCTTGCTTTGTGTGTTCTGGCTTTGTGGAATTGCATTGTCCCAGAGGCGCACAACTGTATTGGCAGCTTGCCAATGGAGATCGGTTGTCTAAGGTAGCTGGGACTTGATCCATTAATTAAACTGAAGCTGTGTGTGTGTGTGTGTGTGTGTGTGTGTGTGTGTGTGTGTGTGTGTGTGTGTGTGTGTGTGTGTGTGTGTGTGTGTGTGTGTGTGTGTGTATCATCTATATTTACAGATATATGTAGAGCTGGTACCCAGGCAAATTACAGCTATACCTGTGCTATTATCAAAACCAGTGGTTCTCAAACTTTTGTACTGGTGACCCTTTCACACCCCTAATAAAGTAAAAACACTTTTTAATATATTTAACACCATTATAAATGCTGGAGGTAAAGCGTGGTTTGGGGTGGAGGCTGACAGCATGCGACCCCGCCATGTAATAACCTTGTGACCCCCTGAAGGGTCCTGACACCCAGTTTGAGAACCCCTGATCAAAACCCTATGACTGCATCACCTGACCACTAATCCATCTCCTTTGGGCCTTTCTAATATTTCAAACCCTTCCATACCATCAAGCAGAGACCCACAAAAAACCCCAACAACTCAGACTGCCATAGACATGTTTCCTCCTTTTACTTCAAAATGTGGAATTTCTTCCTAAATTGCATCTACTCAAGGCTGGCAAGATTCAGTCCTGGCCTAGTGACAGGTTTTCCTGTATAGAAATATGGCACAGATTTAAAGTCCAATATCTCAGGAAGCTGTGGAGCTAGAAATAGGAGAGGAGATGGAAGCTAACATCCCTTTGGGACCCTACACTTGCTTCTAGCTCTGGTAGCTCCTCAGATGATAAACTTCAAACTGATGATATTTTTTACGTACAGAAATGCAATTTAAAGTTTATTTTTAGAGGTTTTTCATAGTTAGTTCTCCACTCTGAACAGTTAGACTCATGATAATGAAGGCACCGGGCTTTACAGGCAGAGAAATAAAAAAACATAGTACCAATAACATTTTTAAAACATTCCTAATGCAATTTTTCTGGCATACCCCGGATACATGATGCTATTGCATAGTATAAAAGTTTATCAGTGCAGATCTGGGATAACCTGTATAACTCAGAGTAATGTGGTACCCCCCAACTCATTCTGATGAACCTTTTATGCACCATTATGTATTCCCCATTTTTTGTATGTTTGACCACCTCCCCTGCTCTCTGCCCTTTAATCCTCCTCCCTGGGACTTATTCTAACTTTCCAAACCCCCTGAATACCTTCAAACAGGTGAAATATATTTTTTAACCAACTTGCCCAGAAACATCTCCTCCTTTTGCCTGTAAGATAGGGAATTTCCCTGCAAATGTACCATGCCCAAATTCCAAGATGGACACTATTTGGTTGTGGATTAGTGATTGCTTTTCTGTAACTAAACATGCCACAGCTTTGAAACAGACTCTCTTGCAGAACTGGAAATGGAACCTGCAGCTTGTTCCTACCCTTGAAAGATAGCAAAATATTGAACACCACGCTTAGGTGTGTTCATAGTCTCTTAGCTGCAGTGTGCCTCTGTGTTCCACCTGTAAAATGGGCATAATAATCCTCCCTGATTTCATTGGAATACCATGAGGCTTAATTCATAGATTCATAGATTCTAGGACTGGAAGGGACCTCGAGAGGTCATTGAGTCCAGTCCCTTGCCCTCATTAATATTTGTAAAGCCGTTGGAAGTTTTGAGATAGCAGACACTATAGAAATGCAATTGTTCTGAGTTACATGTGCCTTGTACTCAACTGGGGCATGATCCAGCACCCATTCAAGTAAATGGGATTTTTCCCATTGAGAATGGAGTCATGTCCACCAAGATGAAAGAACTCAGCATTTCATAGGACTTGATCCATTGTTAGCATGCAACATATCCCTCCTTACTGCTGCAATAACTTGAGAAGGAAGTGACATTTGTTGTCTAGTTACCAAATTTTAATGCAAGCAGCTAGTTTTGGAAACATATGCTGTGCTTAGAATGTGATTAGAAGACAGTTGGGGGTGATGTTGGGTGGCGTTCTGGTGTTCTGCGCCACTGCTTCCTAGTTTACTCATCAACAAATTGATTTAAAAAAGGGAGGATCTTGTAGATATTTGAGAGTGTTTATTTTTCACAAAACCGTCTGGGCTGTATGATAGCCCCCACCCTTCTTTTTTTCCAGACTGCCATCCTCAGTGATTTGGAAGTGTAGAAAATAGTATTATAAGGGAACAGATGCGAACAAAAGGGGTGAAATTGAATGTATTAGTATTCAGCGGTCTGCTTTTGATTACCTCTGACTGGAAAATATTTGGAAGCCACCAGGGTCCCCTCAAGTGTTATGATTTGGTAAATTCAGCCCTCGTGTGTTGAGATTCAGGCTCTCTCATTGAAATTGAATTGATATTTTGTAAACTTCATTTGTGAATAATGTGATCTGACAGGGACAAATGCGAGAGAGAATTGTTTTCAAACCTTCTCCAAATGAAACTTATTATTGAGTAAATACGGATTTCTTTGTCTCTTTTCCTCTCCTTCTATCTTGAGTGTCTTCATGGCCTGAATATGTATCAACTTTTCCAACATAATTGAATTGATTCAATCATGTGTGGGCAACAGAAATGGGCAATAGAATATATTCCTGATGGGGAAAAATTGAAAAGAAGAGGAATTTCTACTCAGGTGCCGGGCTGGTAGGTCAGAGTGCTATCAAAGCAGAGAGATACACAGAAGCTTCTTTCTGATTACCTAGGATTTGGACATTCTTTCTCTCTCTCTCTCAATAATCACCCTCTGATATAACGCAGGCTTTCCAATTTTACAGGCCCGCATCAGGCCTCAGATGTGTTACATATTAATTTCCCTTTGCAGAAAATTTGCCAAGCTTTAGCTCAAATTCAGTTAGTCGGATTGATGAAAGTGGCAAAAGGATACGACATTTACTGATTCTCCCTTTTCACCTTTGATTAGCTCAACTGGTGAATTATTCCTGCCCTGTCAGTGTACGATTAAAAGAGCTCGGGCCAAGGTTGCGAGTTCATACTTTCTGATGTAACTGAAAGCAAATAAGTTGAGCTGTGATTTGTCTGACAGAGACCTAGGATCATTTCAATCGCTGGGTTGCCATTATTTTAACAGGCCAATCCACGGCAAAGTAAATACATAAAAACAAAAGCACCCGCCTTTCCAGCCTTCTTCTCTTACTCATAATATACTCTTCATTCCTATCCATATGCCCAATGGCACCTGCTAGACTCAGCTGTCATTAAGCAGGAGAGCTCATTGTCACAGGTCTAAATAAACTAACAGCCCGGTGGTCAATATTTAAAAATAAAAGGCTGCTAATCAAGGGTAATGTACTTCCACAGGGTGTGAATCTCATTTCGATTGCTGTTGTAGGGAAGCATCTATATTCTGGGGATTTTTTTTTATTCTCCAAATGTATTGTCAGGCTTGATCTTCTCCGGAAACTCCAGGCTGATGCTCTGCATGGATGCGTAAGGGCTGTGCCGTGTTAAAAAGGAGGATGTCCTCATGGTTAGAGCTAGGAGTAGGAGTCACAAGCTCTAACCCTGCTTCTACCATTGGCTTGCTGAGTAGCTTTCTTCAATCATTCTGTGCCTCATTTTTCCCCTTATTCAACATGCTAACACACCCTTGAGGTAGTTGTGAGGCTTAATTTATTGGTTGCTAAGTGCTCAGATGGAAGTTGCCATTTTGCTATGTTAAAGCCTGGAAAATTGTCAGATGTTAGCAATGTTGGCCCAGCAAACCATTTTCACAGCGATGCGCGGGCTGCCATACATGGTACAGTACAGTAGTCAGTAGAGGTTTTTAAGGTCAGGCTTGACAAAGCCCCGGCTGGGATGATTTAGTTGGGGATGGGTCCTGCTTTGAGCAGGGGGTTGGACTAGGTGACCTCCTGAGGTCCCTTCCAACCCTGATACTCGATGACTCTATGTCACGTGTACCCCATTTGTGGTTGTGAAGTCTAATCCCAGAACAAGTGGGCAAGGTCTGAGCTAAAGTGGAAGGAACCAAGTGGTGAGTCACAGCATATGCTGCCCTGCAAAAAGTGCATTCACAGATATGTACCATAATGCAGTGCTGCCTGTAGCAACAATAACTTTCCATCTGTTTGGCCCATGCCCTTAGCCATATAAACAATCAGGTTGGCAAAGCCATAGGGTGACATCTGAATTAATATGGTCATCTGTACTTGTGGCAGTGTTATGGCTGCTCTCGGGGCCTGAGACAAAGGTGAGATCTAACCACCAGGCCTGAACACCTTTCCGGGGATTGCTAGACACTAGTATGTCAACCAGGCTCTCCAAATGGGTACTCGAAAAAGTATCATCAAGTGCTAAGATAAGAGGCATTCTCCTACCCATTGTGTGCATGTTAACAGCATGAATAGGGACCTTTCTTGCAGGACGGCTACTTGTTTGGTGATTTGCGTTGATTTTTCAAACCACATTCATTGCTTTTTCCTGCACATTATGTTTTTTGTATACCTGAAGGCATGCAATGGAGCAAAGTTACAACAAGGACTTTTCATTCACCTTTACCCCTTACATGCACTTCACTGCAGACTGACATCGTTAGGCCTTCGGAGAGCTGAGATTCCGGTAGGGTGACCAGACAGCAGGTGTGAAAAATCGGGACAGGGGGTGAGGGGTAATAGGAGCCTATATAAGAAAAAGTCCCCAAAAATCGGGACTGTCCCTATAAAATCAGGACATCTGGTCACCCTAGATTCTGGATTAAAAATAAATAGTCTGGTTGGTTCCCCATCTAGAAAATCTTGAGGTTTCACTGAACCTTTAGTCTTGCCAAAGCCTGGCTTGCCAGAGAGACTAAATCCTTCACTGTACAAAACTCACTGCTCTTGGTTGGGTCAGGTAGAAATCATGGTTGAATATGGAAGTGAGGAACATGTGCAGAGAATTCTGTGTGAACGGCTCTCCCCTGACATTGTAAGGCTGCTATTTTCACAGCCCGTCTGTAAATCCTTGAAGCGAAACAGGACTTCAGTAATTCTGCATGGACAAAATTGGCTTGAGGAGGCTGAAGGCCCAGATATGCAAAGCTTTCTTCTGAGCAAGTGGAAAAGGTCTGCAAATGTCCACGTGAATGGAAGCCTCGTATATGTAGCCATACTCCTAAAATCCTTCCCCTAGAAAGTCACCTTTTGAAAGTACTAAAATCACTGACCGTTAATAATGAGGCCTCCATTGCAAACAAGGTTGTTTTAGGTCCATCAAACAACTTTCCCAATCAAAATATTTGAGCTATAGCCATGGTAGTGTTTTCTATCTTTATATAAGTTATTAATTTGTATACTTAAAGAAATTGAGTCCGCTCATAGGAACACTTTATATTTTCTCAGGCTTAAAAGTGCTCTAGCTATGGCCTGCTAACTCTTATGGCCATGAAGAATGCATGTCTTGGTTATAAATGGTATCCACTTTAGCTTCATAGCTTAGAGCTGAATAAACACAGAATCACTGAATTGTACTCAATGGCTCTATTTATACTGTATTTTGTTAGCATCTGACATAAATCTAGTGTGATTTGATTGACTATACCCAAACTAGAGCTGGAATAAAATAATGAGGGCGTTGGATAGCGGAGCTGCCAGTCTTTAGTAGCAATGACATTTAACTTAATAGGTAGCAGGTAGGTTAAAATGTGCTTTTTATTTGTTGTACATACATTCTATAAAAGAAAGATGTACTAAGGCCCAGGGCGCAATTTTTCACACCGCCCCTCCAGATAGGAAGCTAATTAAAAACAAGGCAAAAAACTGATCATGAATGAATGCATTGGCCATTGTTTAGTGTTATACAGAACTGTACAAAAAAGATCATTAAATTCCATTCATCACTTGCGCTTTAAATTGATGCAAAAGCCTTGTACATCTGTGCATAAGGCAGAGCCTAAGCAGGAAGGGTATTAAATCAGTTTGAGTGTCTTAGGAAAGAAAACATTTAGCAAGTGAAATAATAAAGAGTGGAATATGATAACACTGCTGCGAGGAGTGTTAGCTCATTTGTTTTGAGGGCAAGACTGAGAGGCAAGATGGAGGTTATATAAAGGTTAATACTAAAATCATAAGAGTTTGAAATTTTCAGTGAAAGTACTTTGCGTCATTGCAAAAACCAAATCCATTTTTATCATCTTCATATATAAAAGACTCTCTTTAAAATATTTTTGTTTTAGATTATAAATTTGGAAACTAATGATTTATGAAATTGTAAGATGATAAAGGATTTTAAAGTACTTTAAACTGGGAGTTTATGTTGTATATTTTGACTGGCCACCAATTTCTCTTTTGATAAAATATTTTAATAATTTTCCCCCTTTGAAAAATTCTCAAGTACTTGATATACCAGCCAGTCTGTGAGCAAGTGTACTTAGCCCTACTCAATTCAGTTAATTAGTATCAATTTTCTGAAGGCATTGAGAGGATACAATCATTGTGGTCATAAAAATTGACTTCTGTTTGTTACCCACAGTTCTTCTGGAGTCATAAAAATTATCCTCAGCTCTCGTGTGTGCATGTACTTACAAACCTCTATTAACACTACCACTTGCACTTTGTCATAAAATACTAATTGCTTATTGACCAGGTCACAGAATTTGGGTAAAAAGTATATCTAACAAATAATAAAGTCTAAAAAAGTATTCCCATCTTATTGCGTTACAAACCACAGTCCCAGCCCTGCAAAAAGATACTCTGGTATGGATCATTAAACAGAGTCCCACTGATTTAGGTGGAGTTTTCACAGATGTAAGGGTCTAGTCCTGCGTAATTTCACACTTGGGCACCTGTTTGCAGGAGCAGAATCCAAAGAACATGCATAATTCCTGTTAACGTTAGTGTGGACTGATGGAGAAGAGAATAGACCTAGGAGTGAGTTCAGGGAAAATTCCCTTTTTATCCCATTTATAGACCCATAGACTTTAAGATCAGAAGGGACCATTATGATCATCTAGTCTGACCTCTTGCACAATGCAGGCCACAGAATCTCTCCCATCCACTTCAATAACAAACCCCTAACCTCTTCAACTTTTTTTTATTAAATATTATTTATACCTGTGATGGGCTCCCCAATGTGCAAAGTGCAGTACAAATATGTAGCAGGGATTTTCAAAGGAACCTGTGGGAGTTAGGAGCCCAACTACCATTGAATTTCATAGGCCTTGAATTTCAATGGGAGTTGGGTGCCTAACAAAACCCAGCCATCTCCAGCGTGTTCCAAGATGCTTGGTAAATGACAAGGCTCAACAAGTGGATGGAAGACACAGACAGGTGTATAGAGAAGAGAGGCAGGATGAAGTCACAGTAATGGCAATATGAGTGTGGTTTGCTCAGGCTAACCGTACGGACAATCTAGCTATGCACACTTTATTCTATATGTCACTGTGCTGGCAACAGAATTGGCTGAATGATGTCTGCTGTTGCCCTTCATGATATCTGGGACTTGAGCAGAGCATGGGCATTGTGCAGCCCCTCGGCACAGGAGTGAATTTCATACAAACAGAAAGAGAGAGTATAAAGAGGTGGCCTCCTAGTTGAGCACCCTTCAGCTTCAGGCCGCGGCACAATGGGTGCACCCATCCTCAGTTTCCCATTTTTTGTCCACCCATGAAAGGAACGTAGCCTCTCAGTGTCTGATACAAAGCCTGCCTCTGGGCATAATTTATTCATATACACCAGTGTAGTCATTCTCCAAAAGCCTTGTAGTGAAAGCATTCTCCAATTCCCAAAGCAAACATACAAAGATCCAATGGATTTCCATTCCCCTCCAAGTGACCTACCTGTAGGGACAGCCTTCCAAAAATACCCTTCCTCTAGAGACCTCACACAAAAGTGGACTCCAGATAAATATACCAACTCCAGACTTTCCAGAGACCGGAAAAAAACAAAACCATTCCCTACACCCACATTCCATGATAGACATTCCATATAAGTTTGTATTCATCACAAAAGGTTTCCCAAATTCCCCACATAGTCCTTAAGGGAACAGATCTCTAATCCTTGATCTTCCATGGAGTGAGGCCAGCCTTCACTCCTTGAAGGGATCTCTGGCAGGGGCTGGTCAAAGTGCCTATGTTCTCCACCATATGTAAGAGGTCTGATTTCTCTCAGGCTCTGACCTCCAGCTCTCCTTCCAGGAGGAGGAGAGCCCAGGTGCACTCTCTGAAGTTCAGCTGGGGTCAGCTGACCAGACACAGATGCACTGGCCTCTTCCTTCTTAAAGGGCCAGTGTCCTCCCCATGACAGAGAGGCTAAATTAGTTGAATAAATCAGTGACTTTAAAATACCTTAATCAGTCCCTATTTAAATTTTTTTCACACTAGTAAATCACCATATAAGTGTGTGGGTGGGTGGGTGGAAATTAGCCAAATCAGACGTCTCTACTCAAGAGAACCAAAAAATGGAATAATGACGGTTAGGAATGGAGGTGAAATCCCTCTCCATGTAGAGGGCTATCCTAAAGCCTATGCACGACTGAAATCCCCCTTGAGCCCTCTGTGAGCCCTGTCTGCCTAGTTCTAGTTAGTACTATGTGCTGCTTCTTGTTATGAGCATCAAATTTGTTTATTATGAAAATCATCAGCAAGATGCTGTGCACTCTGGTTCTGATCCAGATCCAGCAAGGCATGTAACCTTGTGCTTAACTCTAAGCATGTGCATGTAAAGTTAACTATGTGATTCAGTGCTTTGCAGAGTTGGGACCAGAGTGCTGAGAACCTTGCAGGACTGAGCCCCAATATAAGCAGCAATTTCTATTGGGGTTTCTTTTTTTCCACTGTAAAATATAAATTCAGGTTAACCAGAATTAATGGTTGTCATGAGCATTAACTTCCTGAGTAACACTACTTCTGATTTACACAGGTGTAACTGAGCTCAGAATTAGGCCTTAAATGCAAATATGACTCCAGAGTTTTGGGGTAAGTACCTCTGTGTTGTCAACCTTCAAAAAAGTTTGAGATTAGAGATGGACAAAGGGTGCAGAAGAGGAGGGAGGTCACTCTTCTATTTTCCAAACTGGTTTGCTTACCCCTCATTTGGCTTTGTCTACATATTGTGTTAGGCATCTTCCTGTAGCAGGTGTCATAACACATGTAAAGAGTTAATTCCAGCCAGCACCTTTTTGCTTCACCTCACATTTTGGGAAGTTCCTTTCCTACTACAAATCAGTCAAGTGTTTCCTTTGCCTTAAAAGAAATTGCCAAATTGATTCTGCATAGATTTCATGTGCTGGCTGGGAGATAGTTTTGGTGGTGTTGTCTTGCAAGACATCAGAAATAAAAGAAGTCTCAGCTGTTCACAACACCTTTGCATCTGCATTCTTGAGACCCATCATTTTTATAGTCTGAAATGGTTACATTCCTCTAAGATATGTAAAAGAGAAAACTTCCTAACCCCATTCTGTAGTGATGAGGGACAAACTTCCACCGTTTGGGGTCACATTGTACCTGGTAGACTTAGGCCTGCATGGGAGACCATGAGAGTTGTACTGCCCCAGTGAGATCTCTGAAGACATTGGAGGAGAGTTTCAGAGGCACAAATAGCAGCTAGATACCAATTGTATCTGTTTATACTACCGTGGGCTCAAAGACTACACCTGACTAGCCCCCCAGTCATCTCACATAGGGCAGGGAGTGTGAGAGGGAAGCACAGTCATGGCCCTGTGCCCCAACCAAGCTGTCTGTCTGTCGAGGGAAGAGCACACTGCACCCTCTTTGAGAGTGGGGTAACAACTGCACTCCATGGGAGCTTTGGGAGGCATGCACCCCAGAACTCCTGATGTGGAGATGCCATTCCACACCTCAAGTGCTTTGTAACCCACTATTCGGGGTATGCTACGTGTCTCTCTGAGCCACAAAGGTTTATGAGTCTGCTTTGGCTTCCAGCTAGGGGACTTAGACCATTAGCTCAAGTTGTTAGGGGTTCTTATCGAAGGTTCAGGGTTCAAACTTTGCAATCAGCCCAAATGGGGTTGACCTCCCAGTGTTGGAATTTAATGTCTCAGGGTAGTCCTTCATGTATTTTTCTTGTTGTTGTTTTCTATGGCCTATATTTTCAAAAGTGCTAGTGATTTGGGTGTCTTGTGTTTTGAGTGCCTAAATTTCTGCCACCTTAAGTGGGCCCTGATTTTCAGAAAGTGTTTGAACATCTGCTCTTTGAAAATCAAGCCCCTTTAGGGTGTCTCAGGCTGGACACTCCAAAACCTGAAGCTCATTTATTTTTAATGGGACTTGTGCTCCTAAGTCATTTGGGTGCTTTTGAAAATCCCACCCACTGTTGCTTTGGATTGAGCATGATTCTAATATACAAGCAACTAGTGTCTGAAAAATCAGTTGGATTGCTTTTAAGGCTGAGATTTGCAAAGCTACCTAGAGAACTTGTATGCTTCTTTCCCACCTAGAATTGGCTGTCCTACTCCTCTTGGCTAAACATCTCAGCGTAGTATTTTTTCAGAACTGTTTGGTATTTCATTCAAAGAATGCATATTTGAAGTTTTTATAAAGGGCAAAATTCTTCCTTCAGATCTACATGGTGGAACTCATGTCTGATATTCTGCTCTATCTGCATGCAACTGCCTGAGAATTGCATTATGATTTTAAATTAAATCCTGATATTCAGCAGACTCTGGGACAAATTCCTCTGTTGTAGCAATGACACCCGAATGTAGGGTGACCAGACAGCAAGTGTGAAAAATCGAGACGGGGGTGGGGGATAATACGCGCCTATATAAGAAAAAGCCCCGAATATCGGGACTGTCCCTATAAAATCATGACATCTGGTCACCCTACCCAAATGTGATTGCAGCAGTGTAACTGAGAGAAATATTTGGCCCATTCTCCGTGTTCTGGAGCACTACAAGATCCTATGCTGCATGAATGATGGGTGAGGTATAATGCTTCCTGCTATGTTCCTACAAAGACGATGTTTGACTAGATTCAAAGCCAAGGCACAATTCCTTTTTGCTCCTTTCTCCCACAACTCACTTTTGCAGTACTTTTACCGCAATGCTTATTACCGTGTTGTTCAAGTCAATAGAATGTCCATTGTCCTGCATAATATAATCCTCCTTTGTTTTCACCCGCAGGCTTTGATTTTGATCTAGACACTTTCACCGTCTAACCATACTTAATAATTAAATTCTTCATATTTTTGAACAAGTTGCCTACTTTCCTTTGTGATGCATTCAAGCACCATGAATTGTTCCCTAAAGCCAAATCTATACTTTTTATTGTTATGTGAATATTCTGCTCAAACTCGACATTACACTTTTACTTCCCATTCAATAAATATCCATGACATTCAGTACAGCAGTGGGTATTAGTCTGTCCGAATACTAATTTATGACTAGTATAGTGTCCTATCAATAGGTTTATGGATCAGAAATGCATAAATATGAAGTTCAAGCGGTGGCTCTTCTAAGAGTTAAACTGTGTCTAAACAAACATTCCTTCCAAAGTTCAGTAAATGCTGTTTTTATCTCTTGTTGCAAAGGTGAAATGATTTATGATCCCTTTAGATTTCTCCTTATACGGTAGTGACAATATATAAGCTATCAGATTGTTGAGAATGAGGATACATTTCAGTTACCTCATTGAGGATATAGCTCAATATTAACTTTCTGGTCTACTGTCTTACTGAACAATGCCTGTTCCACTGACAGTTCATTTAGATATTGTCATGGTGTTGGAAGCTTTAAAGGGGTTAATGAGGTATTTATTCCATTATTGTTATTGGAAATTACAGTGTCTAGAACACTTACACAAAAAGATTAAAGATAGATGCTTTAGACCACTTTCTATAGTCTGATAGGCCATTATTTTCTGGTTCATAACACAAAATAATACTTTTCATCAAGGAGCTCATATTCTCTAGATGATTCAAAAATTCACAGACCAAAACCAATGCAAAGTATTAAGTTCCTAATACTTTTTTTAATCCCAAACAAGTTATAATGCAAATATTTCAATCAAACAAGGTGAAATTGTTACACACAATCCTCGTCACAAAGTTTGATGGTGACCTGAGCACCTTGTAAAATCAGCACAGGCCTCCCATGGGCTGGCTTCTGTTTGAATCGTTGCTGTTACTGAACTGTGTCAGGTAGCTTGAGTTTTTAACCTTGTAAGGTATGTGATTTGAAACATGTTCTCTCCTCTGTGTTTCAGGGAAAGGAGGCTGAGTCTAGCTTTTCTTATTTTAAATTGGATGGGCTTCTTAGAATGGTAAACATCCATTTTACATGGAGAGAAACGAAAAGAGGACAGGCATAAAGTGCCCTGATTCTGTAAGCCCTTGTGCTGCAGGGTGCGTAAGAATGTTGTGAGTCAGTGCAAGTGTAGTATCATTCATTGGAGGTAGAAGCTAGAGGTGGTAAGTGCTGGGCATTTTACTAAGCACTGAGAGGTAGGGAGCCAAGTTCTTTGCCAGGGTCTGACCCTTTTGCCTTGTTCTGATTGCACGAAGGACACACAAAGCTGCCAGATTTCCCCAGTCTCCCAGTGAATGTAGAACTGGCATAACTGGTTCCCGTGGCACACTCCACATGTGCACGATCCCTCGCATTGGAGGCAAGAGGGTGTGTAGAGTGCTATTGCCCAGGTATTTTCCACTAGTTAATGACCGCGAGAGGATCATAGTCAGATAGCGAATTTTACAGTAGCTCATGGAGGCTGCCAGGACCTGGGAGAGGCAACTGGGTCATTTGCATCCCTTCCCAGTGTATACACCACTGTATACTGGGCACAGCAGATCTAGACCAATAAGTCTCAAGCTGTCTCTCTGCCCAGTGTATTACAAGTTCACAGGATAAAAAGAGACAACATGTGGGTAAAGAATAGGTGTCTCTGAGAAGAGGTGGACTTGCATGTGATCTTTGTCATGCTGATGAGGAGCTTAGCTTAGGCCTTGCTCAAGATGCTAGCTGTGAGTGACGCAGTGGCTACGTGGCGGTATTCTTATTCTCTATCTATCCATCTACCTAGGCACTTATATAGCCCTCATCACCATAGTATCTGAGTGTCTCACAACTATGAATGGATTTTAGTCTCACAGCATCCTTGTGGGCATTATCTCTGTTTTATGTATGGGAAACAGAGGCAGAAAGTATATTAGATGAGTAGCTTAATGTCACATAGTAAGTCTGTGTCTGAGCTGGGCGTTGAATCTAGGTCTCCTGAGTCTCAATCCAGGACCCTACCTAGTACATCATCCTTCCTTTTCCCACTCAGCACTTTCCTCCTTACACTTATACATGGAACGTTCTGTTGTCCAGCATAAAAACTATCCACTTAAAAATAAACTTGCATGCTTGTTCAGGAGGTCCTTCAGAGATTCAGAAAATGGACTTTGCTTTGGGAAGAAATTCAGTCGGCATTTAGTTTATACTCCAAGCCATACAGTAATCCTTGAGGAAGACAGCAAGATAACAAACCACAAAACAATATGGTCTAGAGCCAAGATGTGTTGGGAGATATTCATGGAGCAGAAAATAACTTCACTGTAACAGAAATGAGTTTTTTTTCCAAACAGCCTGGCGAATTATCTGATGCATCTTCACAACAGAGGTTTAACATCCAAAAATATTATTTTGGAGAAAGAAAACTTTTTTGTCTGAAAAAGTTGTTTAAAAACAAACATATTTCTGGGGTCTTTTTTTTCTTTATACAGTAGAGAGAGGTTATAAATCAGAACAAAAATGTATTTATAGTCAGTATACAGCTAGCAATAACAGTTTCTACTGACCAGTACATCTGTGTGACTATTTCATCTTCCATGGTAACTTAACCACAAGAAAAAAAGCCTTTACAGTTCAGGGCACTGCTGCATGGCCAGAAGAGATTGAGTGGGTTTGTAATAATTCATAGACCTTTCACTTTCATTTTTCTTGTGCTCAGGAATTACATTCTGCTATTAAAATCTCTATGTGAATTGCCTGATAGAGTGTACATATTCTACCTGCTCAAACAGATAAATAGAACACGGAGTGCAGCGCAGGGAGTTCTTACTGGTAGTAATTCTAAAGAATGTAGACCGCAATAGAGCTTCCTGTAGTTTTGTGATGTTTTCGTGTGTGTGTGTGTGTGTGTGTGTGTGTGTGTGTGTGTTAAGCAGTATCCCTTAAAAGGCTTAGACTAGCAAGTATTATTCATCTTCCTTGTGTGCTAGCCACATGTTTTTTCTTGGAGTGCTAATTAAAAGGAAGACAGCCTTGTAGCGGAACATGAATCTGAAAACCTTAAGCCACTGCTGCACGGCTGGATAAAGTACCACATATTCATTGCAAGCTCCTTTTTCTTTATATCTTAGATTCAAGAATTTCAAGGCCAGCTACTGTGCTGGTGTTTTTGGGTACAGTTCAGTGAAGCTATGCTGATTTATACCAGTTGAGGATCAATCTCTCTCTCTCAGTTTTATACTGCCACACGTCACTGGTAACTGAGCTGTAGTATGTTCCATGTAACATCAATAACAATAGTAAGGTCCTTGGTGGACTTCATGTAGTTTCTGGTGGTTCTTCATTTTCAGGGTCAAAAATCTGCTTGGGGTGGGAGGAAGGGTTTTTATTTTTTAGATTACATTAATTTCCTATTTGTTTTGGTTGGTAGGGGGTTGAGATTAGAAGGTAGTGTTCATATTGTGAGTTTTTTGTCTGAATAATGGGCAATATTTGTTCGTGACTTGCAAATGTTAATATAAATTGCTTTCAGTTTTGTTTATTATAGATGCTAAAAGAACCCAGACAATATGGGTTCCTAAAAAGCATAGGCCAAATATTGTTTGTCGTTATACCAGAATATTTACATAGCATCTTACTGTCTATAAAGGGGTTGCAAATGCATAACCAACAGCAGAAGGTAACCCCAGGTGTGCACCCTAACATGGTAGGGATAATTGAGAACAGGTTGTGACTCTTTTCCCATGGTTTTCTGACAGTAGTAATCAGGGCCAGCTCCAGGCATCGGCGTAGGAAACAGGTGCTTAGGGCAGCCAATTCAAAGGGGTGGCACTCCGTCCGGTATCGGGGCGGTATGTCCGGGTCTTTGGCGGGAATTCGGCGACAGGTCCCTCATTCCCTCTCTTCCTCTTTGAGCTGCTGCCGAATTGCCGCCAAAGAGGAAGAGAGGGAGGACCCGCCGCCGAACTGCCACAGAAGAAGCGGCGCGATTGAGCTGTTGCTTCAGTGCCGCCGTGCTTTTTTTTTTTTTTTTTTTTTGCTGCTTGGGGCGGCAGAAAAGCTGGAGCCAGCCCTGGTAGTAATGGTCAGGTTCAGGTGACGTAAAAATATCCCACACAGTTTGGATATTTCCAAACTAAATGCAATGGCTTCATTCCCCCACCTAGAAATCTGTGCTCTGGAAAAATACAGTCAAAAGGGACTGGCTTATCAGTTTGATGCTCCAATCTTCAAGTGATGGACATGAGTGAGTTTGGATGCAATAAAATCAAAAGGGTGAAGCAGTCAGTCCTTACCTCTTTGGGCCATGGTCTCTCATTCGTAAAATGGACCTCGTAGGAGGGCTGTGAGACTAAGGCCCTGAGCCTATATAAGCGCACCCATGTGCAGAGCTCCTTGCAGGCTTGGGGACTTAATTCATTAATGTTCACAATGTGTGCTGAGATCCTTGCATGTCAAGTGCCATATATGTGCACAGTCCCATTATTATATTATCAGAGCTCTCCTCAAGGAACGTTGAACTAGTCTGGGTAAATAGTCATTCAGCATTTATTTACACACCCTAAATCTTGGTCTTGCAATTTGCAGGCTGATAAGTATCCTGACACTGAGGAACCTGGAGTAGATTTTATCAAGCTTCACTCTTTCAGTTGCAGTTATAGCCTTGCAATATCTGACATGTAATTCATAATGTGAACGGGAGTGTACAGTAAAGAATACCAGTCTTTTATTATTGGAAGGAAAACCGATCAATTTTCATATTGCAAAATGAAAAATAATGTAGGTTTTTAAAAACATGGTATTTGTTTGATTTCTGCTATTTTTAAAATTATAGTGATGAGTTTTTATTAGAGCAATTTACACATCATTAGAACTCAGTTTCAGTGTTTATTGATTGAGGACCAAGTCAGTGAAGTTACACCAATATTTCCCAGCTGAGGATCTGGCCTTTAACATTCTAATCAATTTCTGTGCAAATTAAAAATTCAGATATAATGAACAAAGAATAGAATTATTTAAAATTACTCCATGGAATGTCACTATAATATGTTGGGGCCAATTCACCTTTCACTTACACTGTTGTAAGGAACAACTCAGTTGACGTTAATGGAGCTATACCCATGTAAAAATAATGTGAGAATAAAATCAGGCCCAATGTTGAATCGATCCCATCATGGGAGGTTATTGTGTCACATGTCCTTACTACTAACATAACACATATAGATACCAGTAGTATTTTAGCATATACTACAGTCTGGACCTATTTTTCCTCCATGTTAAAATGACATAAATCAAGAGTAACTCATCTGAAATCAATGGAGCTAAACTTGTGTAAGTGAAAGGAGAATGAAGACCACTGCAGCCTAATGGGAAAATATCTGAGTCTGGTTCAGGAGAGGCTTCAAATCCAATTGGGATGATGCTGCCATCTACAGTATGTGGGCCAGATCCTCAACTGGATTAAATCAACCTACCTCCACTGACGTTCACGAAGATAAACCTGTCGCAACCTGATACGCAGTTATGGCTCTGTATGGCCAATTGTCAGTCCACGGCCATCTTGTCCTGTTAAAAGGACAAGGCAGCCTCCATCTTGGACCAGGTTCTTGATGCATAGGAAAGGGCAGAGACCTAATCCTGCCCAGCAACACTAAAGTGCTGTGTGTACTTTCCTGTTTTTTTTTCTGTTGGGCCATCTAAAGGTCAGGCTAGTGCAGTGTGCAGAGACCTGATTCTGCCCAGCAACTCTGTAGTATGCATTTTCCCGCTCTTTTTGGGCCCGGTCGTCTGGAGGTCAGGCTAGTTCTGCCCAGCAATTCCAGAGTACTGTATACAGAGACCTAATTCTGCCCAGATACCCCAGTGTGCCGTGTGCAAATCCTGCCGGCGTGGGGGGCAATAGCTCGGAGCCTGGAGGGAGGGGGAACCAGGGACCAATCAGATGTTGACACGAGTGAATGAGACCCTTTCTATAAAACTAGGTTTCCCCCCAAAATCTGTTTGGAGTATCCGCGTGTCAGCTGAAGGACCTGATCAACCTTTCGGCCAGGGTCTCCTCCCGGTATAGCTAGCTCGTGTCGTGTCGTCTTCGTTGTCGCCTTGGACCTGTTCCTGGCACCTCATCATGCTTCTGGTGTCTGCTCTGCTGGTCAGCTGAGCCTGGAGTGCGGTATTTGTTTTCTAATTTCTGGCAGTTTGCTTATCTAGCCTCCTATTTTTCCCCTCCCTAACCCAGTACCAAGTGTGTACACAGTGTTAAGGATTAAAGTATTGAGCTCATAATTGCACAATTGCCTAGGTGTATAGTTGTTCTAAGGTTTTAATAAATTGTTTATTGTAAACTGTTTTAAGTGTGTGAGTCACTGCTCTGTCTTTGTCCGGAGTGTTTGTGTCTGGGAGCTGTCTCCACCTGGGGATTAGCTGACCAAGGGGTTCCTGTCCCTGTGGTCTGTGTGAGTGGAATCTGCCCAACTGCAGCCGCACCACACTCTGGGTTTACCCTTAGTGTGAAAGCAAGGGCGGTTGAGGCAGTGGCCTGTGGGTCCCTTTCCTGAGTTGCACCGGGCACCGCCCTGACGAACCCGATTTCCATCTTGTGTGATTGGTGTGTCTGCCTATCCAGTGTGGTGCAGTGAGCAGTATAGAATTGTACTGTTAATGATTTTTGGGTGTGTTTATATTGCCTAACAACATCCCAGCTAAAAATTGCCTCTCTCCCTTGGCCCAAGTTGTAACTTTCCCCCAAATAAACGCAGCCACTTGGCTTTGCACCTTATTCTGGTCCTGCCTGATTTTCCTCTCCCAATATAAAGCTGATCGAACCGCAATCTATTTCGGACAAAACCAATGTACACCAGATGAAGTTTTGGCCCATTTAGGGTTCCCCTCCCCCCCAAAAATGAATAAGCGATTTGATTAACAATAATTGTGGCTAAATTTTCATCCAGCTGTGACCTAGCATCTAATTCTGGATATTAATATTTTGAGTGCCAAGCCATTTGCATACACAGTTACATTTGCACATTCAACTCATATAGTCTAATTGTGTACTTTGGAACCCATATTTCAAAGTGCAACAATTCTGCATACAAATGGCATACCTGGGCATTCAAAATTATAGGTCACTGTCTGAAAATGTGACACTTCATGTGTGTGCCTCAAAAAGCCAAATTAGAAAATAATTTTCATGGCATTTGAACGGCCAAGTTACAAAAGGGGTCCTCATTTGAGAGCACAATTTAAACAAGTAACTTACAAGGGCTAATCCTTGCTCATGCAAAATTGCCCCTTGACATCAGTAAAAGATTTATACATGGAGACTGCAGTATTGAGCAATATTATTTTTACTGATTCTTAAATGTGACCTTATCAAAACTAGAGAAAAGAACAGTTGACTTACATTCTATTTTACTTTTTTGGCTATTTTAAATTTGGCCTTTTGTAATGGAGAGGTTTTTTTATCACATGTTTTTACCATTGATTTTTTTTGTTACATTATCAATTTTATTATTATGTTTTTTATAAGATAAGAAACATACAGAGCAGAAATGAAATAACTTTCTAGGAAATTTATACACAAACACATTCTGAATGGGAACTAGAGATTTAACATGAATTTCATAATCTTAGTGGAATGACTCTTGTAGTCACCTATAGTCCATATCACTGACCCCTTATGAATGTTAGGCCTGGGATTCTGTTGTTGGAAGATCAGGTATCTCAGGAGCCTAGCATGGAGATGTTGAGCCTGTTGTCTCTAGAACACCAACTTAGGTGGATAGCTGTAGTAACTGACCAACATGACCTACTGGATGAGCACTGGACTAGGACTCAGGAGGTTTAGGATTTATTCCTGGCTCTGTTACTGAGTGACTTTGGGCAAGTCATTTTCCTCCTTGTGTCTTAGTTTCTCTATCTGTAAAATGGGGATAATGACACTTACCTCTCTTTGTAAAGTGCTTTGAGATCCACTGATTAAAAGCTCAGTATTGTTGTATGACAGCTGTTCAGTGATAATCTGAAATCAATTCAGTGATCTCAATCCAGTACCCAGTGGCTGGTGTTGACATCATAAATTCTACCACAAACAACCCCTTTATTGGCAGCCATAGAATAAAAGACAAGGATAGAGTGTGCCATTGAGACTATATACTACTATGGTTGAAGCATATTGGTGGGACAGTGGGAATTTCATGACCAGCCACTGTATCTATTCCTCCAATATGAGTAAATTTGTCATGAGTTGGAGAGTTCAAAATCCTGATCAGAATTTTGTGACTCAGACCCATCTCTAGGAAAAATATGCCTCCGCCTGTTACAAAAACACCCGAAAGAAAATGGATTAAGTAGATAATGTGATACTTTTTACTTCAGCAACAAATAATCAGTTATGAGCTTTCAGATCAATCACAAAATGATCCCTATTTTAGGTGCTGGCAGATTTTCCCCAAACCAAAGTGTTCATAAGGCAAGCTCTTTTGACCTATTTTTGGTAGTTTGCTAAATTTTCAAGACTGAAAAGAGGATCCAGTGTGATTGCACCAAAAGGCTTCTAGAAAGTATAATAAATGATCTCATAGTCTGCTATATGCAGTGGAGAATAAGCTGTGAACAACTTTGTCACCCTAGTCTCCAAGCCTATACATTATTTATGGAGGTATCTAACCCTAAGAGCAATGTGTACAGACCACTGCCGTGATTAAATTCTGTTTGAATGTGGGTGGTTTTTTTATAGTTCATGACAGGACAAAGGGCTACTTATTCCCTTGCGACATCTCTCACACCTCCATTCCTCCCTTTGCTTTTCCTGTACTAATCATCCCTAAAAGCTAAACAAAAGAGATTTCTGAAAAAGCCTGATAAAGGACTGTTAAAGCGAATGGTCAATGCCTGTTATCCAAGCCACACGGCTAATTAATTAAATCTTAAAAACACCTTGATGAGATATTTTTGCATGCAGGTATTATCAATTATCCCATTAATCCAAGAGCTACCATTCCTGGTAATTAACATTCCACATTAACTCTAACAGCCATCTTTGTGCAAGAGAAAACAGTAGCTCTGGGAAATGTGAAATTCTTTCATTAAACTGGATTAAAAAAAAATAATATCCTGCAGGTCAAGAAAAAATAAGTGAGAATATGTTGTGCATGTGATACACATAAAAGATAGCAAGTGATGAACATATGGGGCATAACACAGCCAAATACATTACACTTCTGTATAGACAGAGCTTTATCCAGACCAGTATCTACATGCTTATTCACACATTTGCATATGCAGTACCATTCTATGTGTTTTCTGTTTTTGAGATAACAATAGAATACACAGTTAGATTGACGTTGATAGCTGCCTGCTTCACAGGTAAGAGGAGAACGTTATCATGTCTGTATCACCATATGCCTTAGCTTCCTTCATGAGACTGGGAAGTACTGTAGAGTGTTGCATGAACTGGAAATGACAGATGAGCAGTGTTTATTTGCTTCTATCAGCGAAGCCAGAAAAGCTATCTTATATCCCTGTCTTATGCCTTCTGGGTGCTGGAAAGCAGAACTCATTCTGGACTCAGTTCTCAAATTTGGGTGCCAACAGTCAGGCATCTAAATCTGTATCTAGGCACGTTAATACCAGCTTTATGCTGAATTTAGTTAATGTGCTTAACTACATAACATTGATATTTAGGTGACTAAATATAGATTTAGGTGTCTAATTCTAGGCAAACAAGTTTAAAAATTGATGGGTGGATAAGGAATGGTGTCTCTAGCCTCTGTTTGTCAGAGGGTGGAGATGGACGGCAGGAGAGAGATCACTTGACCATTACCTGTTAGGTTCACTCCCTCTGGGACAGCTGGCATTGGTCACTGTCGGTAGACAGGATACTGGGCTGGATGGACCTTTGGTCTGAGCCGGTACGGCCGTTCTTATGTTCTTATGAGCGCTCAGCTGCCACAGGAATTGCCTTTGACCCTTTCAGAAATTAACAGGGGCTATTCAACAATGTGCCTTTTGCTATTACCAGCTAGTTAACTTTCTATGCTGAGGTACCTTACCTGTTTCCTGGGTGTTTCTAAATGTGGGAACACAAATAGGTATCCCTAAAGTTTTCTGCCACTCCGAAAAAGGCTGCCGTTATATGTAAAACTTGCCAGTGGCTACGAAAGAGAAATGGCATATTTAGAACATGCTTACACAAATATTTCTGTCTCAAGTTCCTCCTCTGTAAACAGGGGATAAAATATAAATGTGTGTTTTGTGTATCTACAGATATAGAACATTATATGGAAGGGAATGTAGGTGAAGGGTTACATGTAAAGAATGAGAACACAGAAATACCACAGCATTAAGCACCTAAATTTCTGTGTGAAAATCAGGTAGTTGCATATGCCAATACATATTTGTCCATATAAGTTCAATTTGTATCGGTTGTTCCACACATTTGTGCATGTTAATCAGGTATGAATGCCAGAACATATGGATATGTATTTGTTCCATAGTCATTTTGGCCTTCACTTTAAAAGTTTGGTTCTTTGAAAAGTAACAATTATTTAAGGAATGAAAGAAGAAGATTAATGTCCAAACTTTTCTCCAAGGAAGCAGCCACTGTTATGGCTGGTAGTCAACAGGAGAGGAGAATATCTTTAAAAAAACCTGCGCAGGAATCTCCCCTCCCTCCATTTGTTTCATGTCTTTCTCTTTACCGGAATGGTGATGGTAGAAGCAGAGAAGCAGTCTCATTGGAAACCTCTTGGATGGGCTAACAAAGAGACAAAATGTACATTATTGGAGTCATTTGGTGGCACTATTACATATAGTTTTACAGAGTGTCATTGCCTGCCTGCATAGGCAGTTAGATGTTAGAAAAATACTTATTGTCATTCGTGGTGCAGTTTTTTATAGAAGCTGAGCCTATGTGAATACCAACATTTATTCTCTCTGAATAAGGCTAGTCTTTTCTTAGTTATAGACTCCAGACAAACAAACATTAAACGGTGTAAGAAATATAAGGTAAACAAGTAACTGTTCTCTGGGGAAAACCATGTTGGCCCTATCTGGGGGAATCACAAAATAGTCAGCTTGCTGCTCAGAAAGCTGCACCTCTTCAGTTACTATAGGCTAGGCCATGCAGAACTGGGCATCATCATGAATATAGTGTTGATTAGTCTCATTATTAACCTGAATTGATTATTCAAGAGCGATTCTTATTGTACTTAAACGCAAAGGGCTGAGCATCTCTGAGCATCCCGCATGCAGGGGCGGCTCCAGGCCCCAGCACGCCAAGCATGCGAGGGCGGCAGGCAGGCTGCCTTCGGCGGCATGCCTGCGGAGGGTCCGCTGGTCCCACGGCTCGGTGGACCTCCCGCAGGTGTACCTGCGGAGGGTCCGCTGGTCCCACAGCTCCGGTGGACCTCCCGCAGGCGTACCTGCGGAGGGTCCGCTGGTCCCGCGGCTTCGGTGGATCAGCGAGACCAGCGGACCCTCTGCATGCATGCCTGCGGGAGGTCCACCGGAGCCGCGGAACCGGCGACCAGCAGAGCGCCCCCCACGGCATGCCGCCATGCTTGGGGTGGCGAAATGTCTAGAGCCGCCCCTGCCTGCATGTATTTAAAATGTTAGCAGGTTATGCCATTCAGACAGGGCCAAATAATTCATTGTGAATAATATTCACTGAGAATTTTGGGAACCATTTTCACAAGTTTGTGATTCAGTTTTTTTCCATCAGACCTCTTTATATATTTCATCATGTACAGTATTTAGGATGATAAAGATATTTGGCATAATCTTACTAAAAGTATGTCATACAAGTAGTACCTACATTTGTTAATCTCCTCTAAATTGACCCAGACCCTGACTCAGCAAGGTACTTAATCACACACCTAATTGTAAGCATGTGAGTAGTCCCATTTAGCTCAGTGGTTACATCAAATACTTATAAATAGCACACAAAATCCCCAATCAAGATAGGACCCCATTGTGCTAGGTGCTGTACAAACAGAAGAGAGACAGTTCTGAGCGGGACTACTCATGCATGAAATTAGATGTGTGCTGAATTGAGGCCTTAGGGATTTTTCTTCTACTATTAATTCTCTCTTAACCTATGCTGTCCTCTGTTCATTTTTATCTATGCAGTAGCGTAGCTTCTCTCTCTCTCCCTTTTCCAAGTGAACATCATAATGATGACACTAATAGTTTTGTCTCTTGGGATAGACATCCCAAGCAATTTTTGTGGTGTTTTCCTCCAACACTTTTCTCTCTGTCATTCCCCATCACCTGAAAGTTGTTTTTTTTTTTTAATCAGCTGGGATATTTTCAGGTTTATTTTTGTAAATCTAGGTGTGATCAGTATATCCCCCTAATAAAAATCGGTTAGTTCTGCTTATGTGCAACTTCAGTTTCATGCACCCTGTTAACATAGACTCTCAGTGCAGCTGGTGAGTTTTAAAATCATTTTGGAGTGCTTCACTGGACTGAAGAAATAATTAATTGAAGGCTCTCAGCACGTGCTAAGTAGCTTGGATGAGTCTGAAGATCTGAACAATTGCTTTGTTTTTTCCTTTCCTTATCACCATTAGCCATTTTCACTGGATAGAGATACAAAATAACTAGCCTTTACAGTGAGCCATTAAACTGTCATTTGGGCAACTGTGCATGAAGAGGCATCAGATAACGGTCAGTGCTGGAGCAGAACAGGGTTTGTGAATCATAGCTGTCTCCACTGTACTTAAATCACATTCACCACTGGAGCAGTCAAGGGTTTCATTAAAGGAAGAAGCATTCATCTAGAGAAATATATCCAAAAAATGAGAGTAAATAAAAGCCTTACATTTTTCTCTATTTCTCTTCATGTTTTATTTGCCACAATGGGGCTTAACAAGGTAGCAAATGTAAAGAGCAATAAGATAGCCATGCCAGAGAGGAGGCTGGAAATGAACACTCTGACATTTTAAAAGAGACATTCTGCAGTGGGGCAGAGTTAGGGATTTTTTTTTTTTAAACACAGCTCGTAGGGGGAGGAGGGTGGAGGGGGAAGCTATGAATATATTTTCAGTGCCCCTTATATGGGAATGTTGAAATCTGTCTAAAATATCTACCTACGCAGAGACATGCAATGGAAAGGGAAAGTAATTTCTATTAAAAAATCAAATCTCTTCTAGAGCCATAGATAAAGCACACTGAACATTAAACTGTACATATGATTGTCACTGATTATTAAGAGAGCCTAAGATGTGTGGAAGTCATTGCACACACAGGAATGGTGCCTATTCCAAACAGCCTATAGTCTAAACAATAATAAAGACCTATGTAAAGGAAACAAACGCCAAAAGAACACATAGGGTGTGGGAGGGTGGAACAGGATGATATGGTTAGTCAGCTGACTAGCTGTGTCTCTAATAGCTCTGTTTTGGGGTTACTTATGATGCAGGTATTTGGGGTTGTAATGGGGGGGGCAGAGAATGATTGGGAGGGGAAAATACTTTAGGGGCAGGAGAGGGAGGTGGATGGGAAAGAGATTGGAAAAGGGAAGAGAAGGAGTGAAACATGGCTGAGAGGGAGGGAACGGTTGGTGAGTGACAAGATATGTGCTGGTAGCAGAGTGACACACTGAGGGAAAGACCCATAGGAGCTGACTTTCAGTTTTCCCTGGGGATGCTCCACTCCCGCTCTACCCTGAGGCCCCACCCCTTTCCCCCAAGCCCCTGCCCTTACTTCACCTCTTCCTGCCCCCGCTCTGCCCCCTTCCCTGAAGCCATGCCCTCTCTACCTCTTCCTGCCCCCCTCTGTCCCCTCCCCAAGGCCCCTGCCTGCTCTCTGCTCTCCCCCAAGCCCTTTCCTGAGCCCCAAACAGCTGTTTGGCGGCACCCCCAATTAGCTGGTCGGGGGCTCCACCGAACAGCTGTGGCTGATGGGTGCTGAGCCCCCACTAATTTTTTTCCGTAGATGCTGCAGCCCCACAGCACCCATGGATTCGGTGCCAATGGAAGGACCAACAACCAATGGCAAAGCACCAAAATGTAAATGGTCTGAGGGAGGCTGGAAGGGACAGGCCAGCCTGGATATCGAGGTGACCAGAGAGAACTCCCTGTGAGCAGTACCAGATTTAATCATGCAGAGCCCTGCTCCTTCCTGTACCTGTTGACATTGTTGACAAAACTTCCATTGACTTGAGTGGGAGCGGGATCAGAACCTAATACAATGAGAAATATATAGAACACTGTTCTTTTCTCCTTTATTTTTAAAATCTGGTTATTTATAGGGAAAAAATGATCCGGGGGCTAAATCCTACCCTGGCTGCTGCAGAAAAAGGGAACAGAGACTATTCACTGAATCCTTTTTGGAAGAACAGCTGGCCAGAGAGCACTGGGATGGACTGTTGTGGGCACACACTTGCTCCTACAGTTGGCACTCGCGGTTGACTGCCGCTTGCATGCTACTTAGGCAGGGCATAAAGATAGATAGTCCCCTAATCTGTAGACCATCCCCTGTAGCCAGTCATCTTTCCTAGTGGTCTTTTGATACGATGGAGAGCACCTTCTGTGTTGCTTGTGGATTGGGGAGATGGAAGAGGCTCTCTATGCAAGATTTATCCTCCAGGGCACACGTCCATCCTTTCAAATGTAGTTACTAGGGTCCTGGCTGCATCCAGGTGGCCCCTTTTAGATATTTATAAACACAGACAAGAAATCATATTAAATGCTTCAGCTGAACTGCTTGGGCCAGATTCTGTGTCGCCATTGGCATCAGTGCAAAATGGGTGTAAAACACTATTTCAATCAGAATAATAGTGAATTACCTCCACCGTGCATTGGTGTAAATGACTACACACAGTGCTGGGCAACAGAGAATATATGGTGGATTTCAGCAATGTAAGGGCCTAATCCTGCAAGCTGTTTGTTAGTCGTGATGGATGACATCACCCTTGTGCAGAGGGCCAACACAATGCCTAGAGCCTAGACGTTGTTTTATACCTATTTTGTGAACTTAAGTGGCATGAAGAGTTTGTGCTGATCCTCTGCTCTGAGTTGAGTTTCATCTTATGTGGAAGCCCATTGAAATCAGTCAAGGACATTCTGCAGCATGTAACTGAAAGCAGTGAATGGCTTATAATGAGCCTCACCCCAAATTCCAGATCCAAGCACCACTGAACTTTGTAAAAGTCCACATCTGATCTCTGGGGCTCAGGCCGCTCTCTCTAAGGCCCTGTCCCCTCAATGTGTAGGATGCCTAATTGCGGATCTCTCTACGTCAAATGTACAATCAGCTTTAAGACTTGTGCTACTTACTATTATGGAATTTAAAAATAGTAGAACTGATATGCCTTAGTGCATTCTTTTGGGTATTGGTGCTCCTGGCAATGCACTCTTTCTCAGGCTGCATTTCTTCCTTTCTTCACGTAAGAGAAGAGTTTGAATATATTTCTATTCATTTGTTAGTTATCATTTGTGGATAGCATCATAGGTTTGTATCATGATGTGCAAACTAAAGACAGTCCCTGCCCTGAGGAAATTCCAGTTCAAAGGCCAGATCCTGCAAACAGATCTGCATATGTAGAACCGTGCTGTCCCATTGATTTCAGTGGAGTCTGTTGGAATCTATGAATCCTGCAACCTGATCCCACTGAAATCAACAGAACTGCATGTGGGAGTTAGGTTGTCAGATGCTAATGTGCTTGCAGTTAAATTTGCAGGATCAGGTCCTACATTATAGAGCTGTGCAAGTAACTGGTTTTTGGTTCAAAGGCAGTTCTGGAAAATCTAAGTGTGTGTATAATATATATTATACACACACACACACACACACACACACACACACACACGGTGACACAGATGAAGATTTTTTTCAATTTTGGGGTGAAAGGTAAAGTCAAAAAATTGTTTTGGGTTAAGCAAAATGTTAATTTGACCCAAAATGAAACATTTTCTTTCCATTTTGAGCTTTTTAAGCACATTCTTTAAAAAGGAAGGAAATGTAAAAACAAAAAATCATTTCAAATTGTAAAATCTAAACATTTCATTTTGAGAATGTCAAAACAAAACTTCTTGATTTTTTTTGGATTTTTTTTTTTTTAGGTTTTTATCAGCTGAAACAATTTGGGAAATCGACATGAATTTGTGAAGTATTTCAGTCAACCCGAATCTGCATTTTTGTCCAAAAAATGTGTGTTTTGGCTGAAAAATTCTGCCCACCTCTGCTACTTAACCATGAGAAGCTGCTTTGTGAGACATAAGTCCATTGCTATGGTTAGGAAGATTCAAAAGATGGTGCTCAGGAGAGCTTCAAGCTTATGCAGTCAGCTAAGGCCTGATCCATTGACTTCAGTGGGCTTTGGTTAAGGCTTCTTGTTCTCAGTAGAGAGTACCAGAGAAAGCTGTATCCTGTGTTTACTTTAAAAGTTAAGGGGATGTGGGAACATCATTTCTAAAGAGAGCTAGAGCTTGCCTTAAAAATGAACACTAGGAACAATCTAAAACCCAGCCCACTCCAGGGCAACTCTGTTAAAAATCGAGGGTAAAATTCTGCCCCCATTGACTTTAATTGCAAAACTCCCATTGATTTCAATGGGGCTAGGATTTCACCCTGAGTCTGGTGGGATTTTGAGAGTCAGCTCATCTCCTTGCACTGAATGTTTTCAGGTAGTGTATTCCTTTCTGTTCCAGTGCACTGCCTTAATTCTATTCTGCAGCATTTCAGGGCTCTAACATTGTAAAATGTAGGTTCAAACATGATCTTTTTCCATAGGAATGTGTTAAACAGCCCATGAAAAGCCAGCATGATCAAAAGATGTTCTACAAAGTATTGATATTTCACTGCTTCTTACCTCAAGCTTCTACAGTAATTCACCATATCAGAAATACAATATTTGTAAGTTCTTTTTCATAAAGGTCTTTATAGGTTTGGAAATTTAAACACCGCGAAGCTGAAGTTGAATTGGAAACCAAAAGTCTCTAAGCTTGTACATCTTAGAAAAAAATTCAATTAAGTGGGATTTTAGCTGTTTCAATAAAATTGGACTCTCCCTTTTCAAGATAAGGGCCCTATGGAGCTGAAGCAACCTTTATGTGGCAGGAATATCCACTTCTACTAAACGTATAATCCTGGCTCAGGATACAATGCACACAACAGGAAATCAATGTATAGTAGAATCAATTTGAAAATATAAAATAAACTAATATATGAGTGGAAAATTGACTTCCTATGGATTAAAAGCAGCACAAATGGCTGAAAAAATCTGGCTTTTTAACAGGATGAGGTGGGAGGTAATACTAATACAGCTGGTTAACTAGCCAGTATCCAACTGGTGTGTGTGTTTTCTTTACAAAAAGGATTCAGTGAAGAAATAATTTATTGGTGCACTTTTCTCTGTGTTTGTCGCTGAAAGGCCATAAAGTGTGTACAGCAGTGTGAAAAAGTGGGCAAAAGTACAAGATATGGGATGAATTATTTAAACTATCAGTACCATAAGCAGTGTGGGATTACTGTGGCAATGCCGTTGTAGTTACAGGGGTGTATAAAAGCAGGGGTGTACTGAAAGCAGCAAAGAGTCTTGTGGCACCTTATAGACTAACAGACGTTTTGGAGCATGAGTTTTTGTGGGTGAATACCCACTTTGTCGGATGCATTATCACTGAGGAGTTTATATCTCAGCCATTGTGTTTGTTATTTTTAAAGGGAATTTAATATTTGTGTAATGTGCTGGATTGACAGCCTTGAAACCATCAGTCCTCTATTTATCCATAGAACAGGGCAATAATGCAGCATCCTGCACCTTGCCCTACATGTGCCCCAAACCTGGTTTGCACAAGCTACTCCTAAGGGGGAAGAGGCCAACCAGTCCTTGGCCTGTCTGCTGAGGTTGCACATGCCAGAAGTAGCTCCCAGTGATAGATCAGAAGGATAAATACCTGTTGGGTTTTTTTATTTAAACCCTGATAGTAATGTGGTAGACGGGAGAGGACTGTGTCATGGGATCAGGGCCGGCTCCAGACCCCTGCGCGCCAAGCGCGCACTTGGGGCGGCATTTTGCCGGGAGGGCGGCAGGCGGCTCCGGCAGACCTCCCGCAGGCATGACTGCGGAGGGTCCGCTGGTCCCGCAGCTCCGGTGGACCTCCCGCAGATGTGCCTGCGGGAGGTCCACCAGAGCCGCGGGACCAGCGGACCCTCCGCAGGCACGTCTGCAAGAGGTCCCCCGGAGCCGCGGGACCGGCGACCGCCAGAGCGTGCCCCGCGGCGCGCCGCCCTGCTTGGGGCGGCGGAATTCCTAGAGCTGCCCTTGCATGGGATGTGTGTACATGGAAGGGATCTCCATATTCCTACACAACCTGGCATTGCTATTTATGTGTACACCTTTTTTTTTTCTTTGTCCAGTGTTCAATAGCATCAGAGCTGCAGGAATGAAAATCTCGCCAGAGTTTTACATTATCACGGTGTTCCTCTGTGGAGGAATCTAGATTTGTGTTCCCATTAGCTGAGACTTTTTCCTTCTGAATCGGATAACCAGAGCAATGCAGAGAGAGGCAGTTGTGGTCTGCTGGTTAATAGGAATCCCAAGTAGGTGTGAAAAACTCATAGGTGATGGCCCAAAACCAGATGCATTGTCTCTGCAGGGAGCCTGAAACCATGATTCACAGGTGTTAACTCCCCACCTTCATCAGTCTAATTGGGAGATATTAACTCTAAAACCCAATATCAACACTTTATATGTCAGCATTAAGTATTTTCATTGCTATTCAGTGTAATGGGTGGCACTGGTAAGTGGGCAGATAGGAACTATAAGTTGCTGGAGGGAGGGAAATGCAGATGAAGAAAAGAAAAGACACAAAGGGCATGTCTACATGAGGATGTTAAATCGGATTAAGCACATAATGCTTACTAGTTCAGCTTTCCTTCGCAATATTTTCAGGCTGGCTGTAGGCATGGGGTTCTTGTGAAATCTCTGGATCTGTTTTGTTGTACAGCTCTTGGCTGCCTGGAAATATCTCCTCCTGGTTAGACCTTTGGTTGCTTGCCGTGCAGTCTTTGGTACTAGCCAGGGTGTCTGGATTGCTTCGCTGTTCACTACATCACTCTTGGGGGCACTGATGGCATCCCTTTCAAAAATGCAGGCCAATATGGGCACGTAGTTGGAGCATTACTGGAGGTCCTGTTCTTGTCACTTGCCTTCAGATGCTTCAGAACCCCTTTGACCAGATCCAGGAGTGCCCCTCTTCTTCATTTGCTCTCATAGTGTCTTATGGTGTCTGCATTCTGGTGGCTCTTCCCCAGATGGGACTGATATGCAACTGTCCAGAAAGGGCCATCAAGTTCAGGAGCTCTGCAGGGATCCATTTGGAAGCATGGCTTGGGGGCGTGGCTGCTATACTGGGTGTGTAACTCCAGGTGTGTGAATTCACCACTACCTGGTATCAAAAAGGAGCACACCTGGCCACCCACCAGCATTTAAATGAAAAGATGACATCTGGTCGAGATGACTTTGGAGCAGTGGAAGGCGCACGGACAGGCGGGTCCAAGTGTGAAGCAATGTAGTCTGAGATAGCAGCGGGAGGACTGCCAGAAGAGGATTAGTTAGGAATGTGTCCACAGAAATCTGAAAGTGAACAAACTCACTATGCAGTGGATTTACTCCTGTTCTAGAAGGATTAATTACTCTGGTGCCAAATAATGCAATTAAAAAAAAAATGTGTGTGGATGCAGGACATTTTAACCCCAACCACTAAAGTCAGTGTGATTTCCTTGTGGAGACAAGCCCAAAGATGGGGAAAGGGAAGAGAAATAAAGAAAGGAAGATGAGGGAGGAAGAGAAATAAAAAAGCTGAATAGCCGAGGACTTAAATGGGAGCGTATGTGCTAATCTGAATGCAACAATGAAATACTGAATGAATAATCATAGGGTTGGAAGGGACCTCAGGAGGTCATCTAGTCCAACCCCCTGCTCAAAGCAGGCCCAATCCTCAGACAGATTTTTACCCCACTTCCTTAAATGGCCCCCTCAAGGATTGAATTTATAACCCTGGGTTTAGCAGGCCAATGCTCAAACCACTGAGCTATCCCTCCCCCAAGGAGTGGGATATTCAGACGCATCAAAGTGGCTTCGGCGCACAAGTCCCATCGACTCCGTGCTCCAAAGTCACTCCGATGCATTTGAAAATCCCCCGCCCCAGTAACTAAAAGTTTACTCACTATATACAGGCTATATTAATTGATCTCTATGCAAATCTCCCATTGACATCAAAGGGAGATCTCATTGGGAGTGGGAGGTATGTGGCACTACATTTATACTCTGGCCCCCAGAACACAATTCATATTAGAATTTGTTCCTCTCCACAGAATGAGTTTGACATTTTTTGGCTCAGGTTCAGTGTGATAGGAGCTGTAGAAAATGCTAGCTAGCATGCAGGCATGTAGTTTAAGAGTTGGGTAGGTACTATTGGATAAGAGTACTTTAGGGTGTTGGAATGGTTATTCAGCAGTGATAGATTTATGATGTTGCTTGAATCTGTGCTACAAATGATGACATCTTTGAACTGATTTTGACATCAGGAAGAATCTACTCTAGAGATTTTTTTCTTTTGGAGGTTTACAACATAAACTCCCATTGCTGTCAAAGATCAAGAAAGTGCATTGCAATCTATATTCACTGCCGTTTGCAGATCATTTTGCACTAAGAACGACCACTTTTCACGTTGCTTTATAAATGCAAAAGGACCTCTGGAAAAAAATGCAGACCAAAATAATATATATATTTTTAATGACGACTAAATCTGCTAAATGTTCCAACTGAGAGGTTATTAAAACCCAGCTCAGTGTCCTAAGCAAGTCAGATAACCAAAAACCAGCAGAGACTTTTAACATATATTAGTTACATTGAAAATTGGTACTGCAATTTATGTTGCTGGTATGTGTGATATATTCACATGATGAACTGCTTTTCAGCTGTCTTGAGATGTCTCATATGTCAGTCTAGAGGCTGTGATTCTCCAAATAGATAGGAATAATGAAGGTGTGTCTTGCACTAACTGTGCACAGGGTGCTTTTTTAAAAATGAAAACAATAATCATGCTAAATAGGTATGTTGTTTGGAGCCATTAGTGTCTATCCGATGAGCCAGGAATAGTTTAATATATTGTCAAGGGCTAGTTCTAAAATGTTTCAATTGAGGGACTACAGAGTCAGTCCCTTTTCCTGCCTACCTAGATTCTGAGCTATGACTTGTAAGTGATGCAGCTCAGGAGTTCAGCATCCAACACCATGGTGCCTCTAGGATTTGGGACCTCACCTGAGGCTACTTTAAATTACAGCAGGTTCTGTCTAGCTTAGGTACATATCTGGCCCCCATGACTGTAGTAAGAAAACACCTCACAGTCTTGAATGTATTTCACAACACTGCTGTGAGGTGGAGAAGTATTAATGCCTCATTTTATGGATTTGGAACTGAGGCACAGAGCAGTTAGGTGAGTGGCCTGACGTCACACAGGATGTTTGTGGCACAGCTGGAATTGGACCTGGGTCTCCTGAGTCTGACACTAGTACCCTAACCACCGGATCATCCTTCCTCTCCGTGGCTTCCTGTGCGGCCCTTTGCTGTCCCAGAATAGCTGGTGTGCCTCATACTCCAGCCATGCCACCTCTGTACTCTTTATGCCAGAGGTATTTCCCAGGGGACAGTTCTGCCCCCTTTCCACTGCCAAAGAGGCAAAATGGGGCTACCGTGGAGCCGGCCCTGCCGTGGTGGCAGACTGGGGGCTACTCTGTTGTATAGTTATTCCTTGTAAAGAGAAATGCTCAAGAGCATTTAAACCTTCACCCCTTCCTGAATGAAACAGTTTCTGCCGTTAGGGATGGTACATAATATAGTCACATAAGTCCTATTGTTTTCTCTGGGAGTTGGGGGTGAAATTCATCTTTCTGCACAGGACCAATGCAAAGAGCTTGTAGGCTGTCAATAGGGCTTAAGTGGGGACTTAACTTTATGATCATAGTGTTAAAAACCATGCTATAAATGTAAAGTAGTATTTTGGTGATCTCATAGACTCTTTTGTGTAGAGGAGAAAAATGTTGGTATATAAGTATATGCTGCCCAGATACTTCTGCCTAGATGCTACAGTGATGGGCACAATGCAAGACGCTAGATAGGCAGATACGTATTTAATACATGAATAATAGAGTACACGGAACAGTATTATTATTATAGCACCATAGGTGTGATACATGCTTTAAAGTCCCTGTGGTGAAGAATGTCTGATGAAAAGCCCCCATCTTTCAGTCAGATCTGCTAGTGCGAACCCCAGGGCCCATGAGGAGAGGGTCTCTGCATGGATGAATGGGGTCCACACTCATGGAATTGACTGTAGGATCAGTGCCTAGATTGTGCATACTTTAGCAAGCCAAAGTAAGAAAAGGGGAAAGGAGCATTGGAGGTTAAGATTTACCAAGATGAAAGCTTGTGAAAAGATTTTAATGTCCCATGCACAGTTTGTCAGGCTCTCCATGGAATTTGTAAAGAAATATACAATAATTTAATACATTAGGGTCTGTGGACGAAGGTCAATGATGGAAAGTGGGGTACAATAAGAGTCTGAGCCAAAGGGCATTGAAATCATTAGTGATCTTTCCATTGACTTCAGTGGGCTTTGAATCAGGGCCTGTGATACATGAAGGGTGGGGGTGGGGGTAGTAGCTCCCTTTGATGGACACCCAGCCAGCCAGTTAGCTGTAAAATCCCTCTTGGTCTCTTCTCTGCTTGCTTTACCTGCAAAGGGTTAACAAGCCCACAGGTTAAAGAAAAGGAGTGGGAAGAGCCAATGGGAAGGTAGAACTTTTTAAAATTGGGAAAGAAACTTTCCCTTTGTCTGTTGCTTTTTGGGCTGCAGAGACAGACAGCAGGAATGCTGTGTAAAGTTTGAACCAGATATGAAAACCATCAGATCATATCTAGAACAACTTTTAACAACCCAAATATGTAAGTAAATTAAGGATGTTTAGGAAGACTGGATTTGGTTTATTTCTGTTTGTTTTTTATTTTGGCTTGTGGATCTTCTCTGTGCTAACCCCGGATGCTTTTGTTTGCTTGTAACCTTTAAGCTGAACCCCCAAGAAAGCTAGTTTGGGTGCTTAATTTGTGTAATTGTGTCTTTTAAGATCTAGCAAAAAGCCTAAATTCCAAATGTAATTTTTTCCTTTTTGTTTTAATAAAATTTACCTTTTTTAAGAACAGGATTGGATTTTTGGTGTCCTAAGAGGTTTGTGCATATGTTGTTTGATTAGCTGGTAGCCACAGCTAATTCCCTTTGTTTTCTTTCTCAGCTCTTCCCGGGAGTGGGGGGAAAGGGCTTGAGGGTACCCCACAGGGAAGAATTCCCATGTGCTCCTTCCTGGGTTCAAAGGTGGGTTTGTTTGTTTGTTTTTTGGCGTTTGGGTGGCGGCAGCGTTTACCAAACCAAGGTCAGAGAAAAGCTGTAACCTTGGGAGTGTAATACAAGTCTGGAGTGGCAAGTATTAATTTTTAAACTCCTTGCGGGCCCCCACTTCTGCACTCGGAGTGACAGAGTGGGGATTCAGCCTTAACAGGACCTAAGGTCCCAATTCAGCAAAAACACTGATCCTGATCCAGCAAAGCATTTAAACACATGTGTAAGTGTTTTGATGAATAGGGGTGGTTTGGGAATTTTACTACAGTATTTATTACAACCTTTATTTGGTCATATGCTGTGGTATATACACATTCTTATTATTTATTGTATATTGTGCCAGCACCTAACAGGTCTCAGTCATGGACTTGGACTCCACTGTGTTAGGTGCTGTACAACAACAGAATGAAAAGATAGTCCCTTCCCCAGAGAGTTTACACAGAGACTTAAGATGATGTGTAAGTGTATAAACTATTAAAAGTACTTCATTGTTATGCAAATATATTCAATATGCCTATGAAGACAAACAAATAAATTTTAGGATGAGTTGAGAATGCCATGCACATTTAGAAGCCTAATTTAGAAACATTTGGTAAATATGAATTAATTTTGACGTAGTGGATTTTGTGCTGAATTAAATAATCATATTTACAGCTTGTAATGCACTCAGACAATAGGTAAATTAGTCCTTCATTAAGGAATCATAAAGGAAAATGCATAATCTGCAGCAATGTTCAGAGGAAAAATGTTATTTGAAGTAAACACAATATTAGCAAATTTGTAGAAAACATGTTTTTTTGTTTTTTAAAGAACAATTTTGTCTTTCCCTGTATATTTACTCTATCATGAGGTTTCCAATTTACTGAATGCACCAGGTTTAAGTGAAAATGATAGAAAAACCATAAATCTCATTTCAGTCATTTGTCTCTACATTACTTGTTTTTGAACAGCAGGCAAACAGTATTCACCCAGCAATGCACTTTTACATCTGATTAATGCTAATGAAAGCTGTGATTAAAACACACTCGAATCCTTCTGTCAAACAGCACAATTTAGAATTGTGAATGATCCTTAAAAGAGCACAAGTGGTGCAATCACACATTAACATAGCAGCAAACCTTATTTACACAAGCACAAATGTTGTGTAAATTGGCCTGTAAGTGGGTTTTAAGTGGCATTTGCTTAGTAGCTGTTTTCAGAACTGCTAAACAAAGGAAAACTAGTTACAGTACAATATT
Organism: Mauremys mutica; assembly: GCF_020497125.1. Lineage (NCBI taxonomy): Eukaryota > Metazoa > Chordata > Testudines > Geoemydidae > Mauremys > Mauremys mutica. Next base: position 127,067,965 of record NC_059076.1, on the reverse strand, counting down.
TTACAAATGAATACTTTTAATGGGCCTGTTTTCTATTGAATTGACTATTAAAACAATGGAGGCGGAAAATGACAACAGTTATTTAATCTGGGTTGCAATATAAATACCAGAATATTTCTGGGCTCTTCACCATCTTGTAGCAGAAAGTATTTGTGAGAGCCCTATGAATGCCCTGAGCTGCCTTCCATTTATATTGTATGCAGCCACGAGGACTGGAAAATATGTAATGAAATTCAAACTGTGTGAGTTTCTTTTTGTAATTTTCATAAATGCAGACTGGACAGGTTTATTATTATATTCTGTATTATATGATCCCCATCCTCTTCTGATCAGCCTTGATGGTAAATGGTTCATTGATAAAACAACATAGGTCAACAAAGGTCAGAAACAGACAAAACTGATTGGAGACAGAGTCTTTTTGGCTCTGATCAAGTTTGTCGATGTCTGAGCTATTATTGTGAACGCCATGGGGCAGGGAACACATCTTGTTTGTTTATAAATCACCAGCTACACTGCTGACACTCAATAAGTAAAGAAATTATATGTTCATTAGTTAATAAGCAAGAAAAGCCAAATTAATTTGCTTATTTATTATTTAGTTGTCATGCAGGAGTGCCCTAGAGGCCTCAACGGGGATCTAGGCCCTGCTTTTCTAGCTGCTGTGCAAACACGTATGAGAGAGAGGCCCTGCCTTGAAGTGCTTACAATTTAAATAGACAAGACAGACTAAGGATGGGAGGGAAAAGAGAGGCACAGAGCAGTGAAGTGACTGGCCCCAGGTCGTATAGCCAGTCTGTGCCAGAGCGGGGGCTAAACACAGGTCTCCTGATTCCCATGCCTGGGCACTATCCGTTAGAACGCAGTGCCTTATTTATTTAATGGCGGTGTAGCTATAAATATTGCATGTGTATCTATGATGGGTTTAAGCTTTTAAAAATGATGTTCAGCCAGCAAATTTACCATGATTCAGATCCCATGTTTGCCCCCACAAAATACGTCCTAGAGGTTACTTCAGTTGTTTTTGTACTAGCTCATAACTAATCACTGTCTGACTGTTCCTTAGCTATGTTAAGTACTAAGGCCCAGATCCAGCAAGGACTTAAACATATGCTTGACTTGACACACTGTGAGTTGTCCCACTAAACTGATCGAATTCACAATAGAGTAGAACCATGAATACATGGATAAGTAAAATGTTTTAGATTAGAGGGTTTTATGTTTATAGGACACTGGTCATGGGATGGGGTGCCTCTCTGCAGCGTGTCAAAGAAGGAATAAGAATGGTATCAATTTTCAATTTGATTTTGAATGACAGAGAAACTTAAACGAAAAATAAAAAGCATCAGCAAAGATAACTTTTTAACAGAGGAGACGCAATGTTTCAAATGGTAATAATCAGCTTGTGTGCTGAGGACAAGATTGGGCCCTAGGAGCTGACACGAGGCCAGATTCTGATCTCACTTACTCCAGCATTACTTAGAAATAACTCAGTTGAAGTCAGTGGTGTTAGGCAGATATGGGATCAGAATCAAGCTCACAATCTCTTGCCTTGAGTCTCCTTTGTTACACCATTTCATCACCTCTTCCATCTAGCAATCAGTGACCAACTACAGTATGTAAAGTCTGTAGATGTGAATGCTCTTCAGAAGTTTCGTGCTGGTTGGATTCGAGTGACTTTTTCCATCAGTTTTGATCTGCTGGTTTCATGTCCCAGAGTTTCACTTCTGGGGTTCTTTCAAAGCCCTGAACTCATATCAGTCCCCTGTGTTATGGTAAAGTAGATCCTAATTTTGGTTCTTAGCATTTAAGCATCCTCTTCTGTTTGTGCCCATCATCTGTGCCTTTATGCTCTGGACTCTCTAATTTTATTTAGAGCTGTTCTACACGGGGAACTTACATCAGCATAGTTTCATCTCTCAAAGGTGTGAAAAATGCACACCCCTGAGATAGTTAGCTATTCCAATCTAACCCCCAATTTAGACTGTGCTCCGTTGACAGAAGAATTCTTCCATTGACCTAGCTACTGCCTCTCGGGGAGGTGGGTTACCTACACCAAAAGGAGAACCCCTTCTGTCAGTGTAGATAGCATCTCGGCTGAAGTGCTGTAGTAAACATATCCTTAGGCTATGTCTGAACCATAGGCGCTAACTTTCTCCGGTGGGTGCCTGCGCCTCTCTGTCCCTGGTCCCACCCCAACTCCACCCCATTCCCACCGCTGGCCCCACCCCATTCCAACCCCATCCCCAAAGTCCCTGCCCTAACTCCACCTCCTCCTTAAAGTCCAGTAAATCTCAACAGTTACCAGAAGGATACACAATGTGCTCAGTTGGCTTTCTGGATGTACTCCGAGCATTCTGGCAAGAAAAACCCTCAACTAAACACGTTCCTTCAGAGCTCTTTAGTGTGTGGCTGGCCTCAGGAAAGTGAATGTGCAGATGATGTTTATCCTCTTTCCATGACTTCCTGGTCAAATTTGCTCGGTTTACAAATCAAAAGATGACTTTTTCTGACTCCCTGAGCAGGGATCTTAAATCCAAGCTCTGTGCACTTTGCCTGTCTCAGATATTGCAGTAAGGAAGTTTCTGCAGTCCTGACTTCACTGGAGATTTTATAGGTGACACATGAGACAGAATAGAACCCAGCTTGGGATCATTTTGGTCCAGATTGTAAAGTCATCACTCCCGTTGGTCTGTACATGCTAATATAATATAATATCTGAACTGCCCAGGTGAGGGTTGGACAGCACAGAACACATGTTTTGGAGAAAATTCAGGACTGGGAGTGTGTTGGGGTCACCCTGCAGGCAGTAACCGAAGCTGGTGGCAGCCAGTGTGGCTTGTGCATTGCTGGCAGCCTGCTGGGGTCAGAGTTGCTGGACCAGAGCTGCAACTATACACAGACACTCAGGGTGTGACCTGCATACTGTTAAGCTGTTTGTGGATGGCCCAGGTTGGAAGCTGCAACAGCACAATGTTGTGAGGCACCCAGGGTTATGGGGAAGGTGGTGACACAACCTCTCACTGATCTGGATTGCACCTCGGAATGTGATAGCAGACATCTGATGTTACAAGTGAGGCCAGTCATGGCTGATGTACTTAGTGTAATGAAGAGGCATCTGTATGGCACCCTTTGGGTATACACTATATAGTTTAACTTTATTTATTTACTTGTATTCCCGTAGTGCCTTCAAGCCCTAGTCCTGGACCAGGACTCCACTGAGCTAAGCATTGTGCAAACCCAGAACAAAAAGATAGCCCCTTCCCCACAGAACTTATCATCTAAGTATCAGACGAGACAACAGATCAATACAGACAGACCAAGAGAGGAGTACAATGAAAAAAACAAGACCGTATTGGTCAGCATCATAGGCTGTGATCTCAGTACGCCAGCAGCCTAGCCACTGTCAAGTTGTTTTGTAAGCATCCTGGAAAAGGAGGATAATAAGTTAGTTTTGTGGATATTTATGGGGAGCTCCTGCCTAGTGTGAGGGGCAGCATGGGAGAAAGCACAAAGGTGCTTGTTTGGAAAATTTAACAAAAGGGCAATGGAGGCCGACACCACAGGCCAGTTGGAGGTGGGAGTCGACATCTTGGTAGTGAAAGGGAGATGCTAGGTAGGGTGGGGCTAGCTGGGAAAGGCCTTGTGAGTGAAGACAAGTAGCTTATGTTTGATGTGGTAGAGAAGGGGGAGCCAAAAGCAGGTCAAATGGCATAGAAGGGGTTAATTCACAATTTCGTTTTAGAGTAATACAAATCGAGGAAGACTTATTAGAAACTTCTTATTGCTGTGTTAACATTAAGCACTTACTTTTCCCACTCCCATCTGATCAATAGGGCTTTTGTACAATTGACCAGCTTGCAGCACCCTGTAGCTAACTGAGTGGCTTATCCAAGACAGGATACATCAAAAACTAACTGCAAGTTGTGTGTCTACCATTTAAAACCATCTTTTAAAAAAAAAAATCCCCCTACAGTTCTGTTGCTTTATCTTTCAAAACAATCTCAGGTCAGGGTGTTAATCATCCTTTTTACTGTGCCTCTAATGTGGCTTTTAAATTTTAGTCTAATTTGTTTTCTATTACACTAAAACAAAAACTAATATTAATAATTAAAAAGGGACTTTGCTTCCACAGTTCTTTGCGGCTAGCCAACAATACCTGGTAGACCTTTAAAGTGTTGATTCTGCATGACTAATTGATTGCTTCAGCTGGGGTTAATTAATTAATTAGTAGCAGAGCTGCATTAAAGATTGGAGGCATTCAGAACTCCCATAATGGACGCGATCTACAGGAGCTTTATTAGTACATAAAATGAGTATTTAAAATCCACACAGCAACTAATATGCTCTTGAGGCTTTCATTAAACAAACCTATAAAATTACTTGCTTCATTATGTATTTTAGTTACTTTCTTCACATTGTACGGTATCTCTTCACCTTTTTCTTTTGCCAGCCAGTTTTAAGTGCCTATTTGAAATCAATTTCTCTAATAATGGGCTTAATGAGCTCATCAATTAAGGCTGCCATAATGGAATGTAACTGTGTGGTTTCAGTTATCAGTTAAACTCTGGAACTAATTTCCATGCTTCATCTATCAAAAATGATTGGCTAATATTGTTTAGCTTCTGCTTTAGGACGATAGGGAGACCCCGGGCCCTTCTCCACTAATGTCCGAAGGCCTGAATTTCTCTTTGGAAAAATAAAAACGGAAGGAGGCCGGATGGGATTGAAAGAACAATGACGAGAGAGATTTGGCCCCTATCTGGATCTGAAAGGAGGGAGATCCTGTTTTTCAGCACTGGCTTGGTAATTAGTAGTAATGGATTACATTTTCAGACGTATTAGATAAGATGATCGTTCCACATGAAAAAATCCATTATGAGTTTCTTACGCGCCACCCCTCCCCTTTTAATAAGCACTGCCCTTTTCTATGACCCCTTTAAATAATAGTATAAATGGCCTATAGAGCTAAATATGTAAATATTTCTTTAACACGGTGCCTTCACAGTTACATTAGATCTAGATTTAAACCAACCCTGAATGTTGGGAAGAACTTTCACCATAAAGCTCAGAATAAATATCCTACTAAATGTGAACCAAAAACCAAACCAACTATCCTATAAAAATAGAATCTTAAAATGTTCAGTTAGAAATTAAAAAAAAAAAATCAAGAGTCGGGAGATTCAAAAATTAAGATTCCCACAGCAGCTTTGGATTGGTTAACGGCATATAGGTAATATTTTTCTATTTTTGCTTTTCTGGTTAGATGCCTGATGCACTATAAAGTTTTTACCAGTTAGTGAGAGTTGATTGGTTCATTGGCTTCAGTGAAATGCTACATGAGTAAGAGTGACAGAATCTGGCCCACGATGTGAAAAATTGGTAGAACCATTACAGTCTCTCTAACTCATAGAAACTTTTTTTTTCTTTGTTGCTGTTATTTATTTGTACAGTAACATCCATTCTGTGATAGGCATTTTCCAGACATCCAAAAGGGCTGAAAGAAAACTAAAGTTTAAATTGAGGGAGGTAGACAGAGGTTAGGTAAAGAGGTTCAACAGGGATTTTGTATACATATAATGGGACTACTCTTAGAGTAAGGTACTTGAAACCAATGGACCATCTCAAGGAATAAGGTTGTACTTAGATATATTAGAGCCTGGCCCTATACAACTTTTTAAATAAATGAAATCTTTACATTAGCAGAACGTTGTGTAATACAGCAAAGCTCATGGAAAGACCCTAAAATCATGGGATCTGCCATTTTTCTGCCTCAGTATTTGCTCCCTTTCCTGGGGTAAAGTAGTGTTTGTGGAGAATTGTTTGTGTTTCATGGCATGGATTGCAGTCTTTTTCGTGCATAGTCTAAGCAACAAGCTGACAGCAAGTCAGGGCAGGCTTAAGGTTTAAGGGCCCGGTCAAAATCCCATTAAGTTAAAGGGACACTCTCCATTGACTTCAGTGGCTTTTGGATCAGGCCCTAAAAGTTGGCAATTTTTGAGTTTACTGTGTCAAAAATGTGATTTTTCACCCTTGTTTCACAACTGGCTTGTCAGAAAGGTTTGAACCCAAGGTCTTCAGCATCAATGCACAGACCTCTATCATTTGAGCTAAAAGTTGAAGGGCCAAATCCTGCTCCCACTGGCATGAATACAAAACTCCTGTTGACTTCAATGGTGCAGGAGAAGACTAATTCCATAGACTGGCGGCAGTAGTAGGCTGCTATCATCTGCGGACCAACAGTAGAGTGGGGATGCAAAACACACTTCACAAATATAAATATATTTGTACGTCTCAAAAATGATTAAAGAAAGTTTCCTCAAACTTTCCCCAAAAATACACTTTAGGATAAATTATAGAAACCCCAGTGATCTTTCCAGACAGTTAAAAGGATAAGAAAATAGTCTCGGGAGTGGTAGGAGAAGGACTTTGCTAAGGGTTCCACTTTTCAGTATAAATTAAATATTTGCAATACAGGTCTGTCGCATCTTATGCGCATTTAACATGCGCGATTTCAGCTTTACGCGGTCGGCAAAAACAAAAGAAAAAGAGAAAAATAACAATTTAAATACTGTTTCTGTAGTGCGGGCGATTCCACCCGCCATTCAACTCAATGTAATTTTGACTATACGCGGTTTTCGCTTTACGTGCTAACTTCAGAATGGAACCCCTGCGTAAGATGAGACAGACTTGTATATACATTACTGCCAGGGTAATTAATACTCTGTTAATTTTCAGGGTCTGATCCTGCAAATACTTAAACACATGCTTAACTTTACTTATACAAATAGGCCTTTTAAAGCCAGTGGGACTACTCACATGAGTAATGGTGAGTGCCTTTTAAGGAGGACACCCAGAGCCTCATTCTCATTTGTTGCAGAGTAGTAGAACTTTTAATAAAATACATAAATGAAACTGTTTTGCAGCATTAACTACAGCTGTCACATTCAGTCAGCCAGGCTGTATAGTATCAAAGAGCCCAAGAACTCTAGAAAGAAGCCTTGGAACGTATTTTATTTTTTTAAAAAAAAAAGTGGTGTTTTTTTTTCTAATTTTGTTCACATTAGAAATTTGGTTGCTGTCTACTGGGTTTTCCTAGAAGACTCTGTGAACAACTGGAGAACTAGAAGGTATTTGATGTGAGAGACATAAAGCAAACAAAACCATTTGTTTAAAATGATCTGTTATTAAATTTGGTTTTGTTAACATTTCTCTAACTCAAACTACTCTCAGAAATCCTGGGGAGTAGAGGGAGGATGGATCTTATTTAAAGATCCATCATCCCTGGCCTTCATTTAGGAATTGCAAAGCTCATGGGCCTCAGCTGAGACTTCCAAGAAGCCGCAAGCAAAATCAGGGAAGACCAGACTTAAAAATCCAAATATCTCTAAAGTTAAAAAAAGAAAAATAAAAAAGCAGGAAAAACAAAACAACCTTTAGGCCTTATTTTTAGGGCTGTCAAATGATTAAAAAAATTAATTTCAATTAATCGCAGTTTTAATAGCACTGCTAATAATAGAATACCAATTTACATTTATTATAAATATTTTTGGATGGTTTTCTAAATTTTCAAATATATTGATTTCAGTTACAACACAGAATACAAAGTGTAGAGTGCTCACTTTATATGAGTGCTCCAAAACGTCTGTTAGTCTATAAGGTGTCACAGGACTCTTTGCCACTTTATATTATTATTTTTTATTACAAATACTTGCACTGTAATCCACAAGTCGAAGCATGAAGGGGCATACAAATGTTTAGTATATCTGGCACGTAAATACTTTGCAATGCTGGCTACAAAAGTGCCATGCCAATGCCTGGTCTCACATTTTCAGGTGACGTAATAAGAAGCAGGAGCATTGTCTCCCGTATATGTAAACAAACTTGTTTGTTTTAGCAATTGGCTGAAGAAGAAGTAGGACTGAGCGGACTTGTGGGCTCTAAAGTTTTACATTGTTTAGAGTACAGTTACGTAAAAAAACATTTCTACATTTGTAAGTTGCACTTTCACAATAGATTGCACTACTGTATGTGTATGAGGTGAACTGAAAAATAGTATTTCTTTTGTTTATCTTTTTACAGTGCAAATATTTGTAATAAAATATATTATAAACTGAGCACTGTACATTTTGTATTGTGTTGTAATTGAAATCAGTATATTTGAAAATGTAGAAAAACATCCAAAATATTAATAATACATTTAACTTGCTGTTTTATTATTGTTTAACAGTGCTATTAGAACTGTGATTAATCATAATTAATTTTTTTAATTGAGTTAATTTGTTTTGAGTTAATCGCTTCAGTTAACTATGATTAATTGATTATTTTACATATCTTAAGCTTTACATTAGATTTTCTTTTACTTTGGTAGGTCACCTTTAACCATGCTGCAAGCTCACTTGCTAGCTTGGCTGGTTTTAACACAGCTGGTCTAGGGTAGCTGAAACATTTGAAAAGCAAATGTTATTCTTACACAGTCATTTACAAATATAAAAAAATAAATGGAAATGATAGATGGGGGAAATGGTCTTGTGATTTAAGGCACTGGACTAGGACTCAAGCGATGTGGTTCAATTCTTGGCTCTTCTGTCAACTTCCTATGTGTCTTTGGACAAATCACTTACATCTCTGTATGCCTCAGTTTCCCAGCTGTTAAATGGAGATTGGAATATTTCTTTTTTCTAACCCTTTGTCGGATCTCCTTCGTCCCTATCTTGGAAACACCTAGGCATGTCCTTAACTTTACAAGTGTGAGTAGACTAGAGCAGGTCAAAAATGTATCACGCCAATGATGATCTTGCAGTGCCATACAGCCAATGCAGGGGGTTGCTTGCAACATACCTTCCTCCCTGATGTCCATGCACCAAGGGAAAGAGAGTGTGGTTAGAGACACTTCTATGGTCAGGATACCCATATGCCATGTTTTCAGCTCCTTTTGCCCATTACAGGCCAGCATAACCTAGAGGAGCCATCAGTTTGTGTCAAAATAGTACATGTAGAACACCATGCACTAGGCAGCACTGCAATCAGCCTGGGAGTTGTATGTATGTACCCAGCAGTGGAATTTGCCCTTTTGGATTGCATATGCAGGGCTGGCACAACCCATTAGGCGACTTAGGCGGTCGCCTAGGGTGCTGACATTTGAGGGGCGGCGACCACGGCGGTCGAACATGCGGTCGGTGGTATTTTGGGGGTGGGACTTTCCAACGCCTCTGTCAGGGGCGCTATTTTGGGGGCGGGACTTTCCGCCGCCTAGGGCGCCAAAAAGGCTGCCGGTGCTCCTGTGCATATGTTGTATATAGTAACTGTGTCCTCAAGAGAAAGAAACTCTTTTGAGGAATCCTAACTAAACATAATCCTGGCAGAACTTCATGAACTTTTCGCCAATGTTTTGTAATGTTAAAGAATTAATGCAGAAACCCAGCATTTTTACAAACACCCCATTATAAACACAGAGCCCTCATTTGCCCTCACACAAGAGACTTTGGCCTTCAATTTTAAATGGACACCAGACAATTTTTAGCCATGTGCAAAGAAGACGGTCAGGTTCACTCGGAATCCCCGAGGAGCTTCCTTACCTCCTTGTAAAATAATACTGCTATTGTGAAGGGTACTTCAAGCAGTGAGGCAGTTTCAGCATCCACCAAGTTCTTCCCTTAAAATCCATGATATAGCTATGTCATTAGGGAAGAGAATGGGAACATGGCAGGCCTGGGAACTGAATATATGAAAGGGTTTAAAATAATAATAGAAACAGGAATTTTAAAAAGTCTGTTGTTAGGGACTGAATGGGCTCCGTGTGGCTATTTACATCTTTTTAATTCTTGAACACTAGCTGTAGGGTTTCTTTTGCTGCAGCACACGAGCGAGGTTAACCATTATTTCTGTAACAACCTTTTGTTTCCAGCTCCCATGGAGAGAGGGGGAAAAATTGAGATAAAGAAGTGTTATTAAAATTGTGACATACGGCTCTGGGAGTATGTTAAGGATAGAAGGAGCTAGGACGTCAGGAAAGAAATAATGAAATGCAAAAATCACCCAGACTGACAATTGGGAGCCTATGTAGCAGCTTAGCCTGTTGGTCCAAGGCTATTTGTCATAATCAGCGGCACTTTTCTCATTAGCAAAAAGCCATTACCAGTGGACTTTATCAGCAGCTGTGAGTTATCACAGGGCACACAGCAATCCTAGCGTGTAGTCGTGGGGTTCAGCCGGGGTCCGGCAGCTTTAATAAGCCGCCAACTCCTTCCCCAAGTTCCCAGTTCAGTGTCACTGCCATTCCTGGGGAGGCAGCCAAGTGCAGCCTATTAACCACCTCACTGCTGAGCCCTTCCCAGTCCCTCTCAGCCCTAGAGGTGAGTGAAACCTTTCCTCCATCTCTTCACTTTTCCCCTCCCTCCACATCAGCTGAGGGGTCTCCGGAGCTTAGTAAGGCCTTTCCTCCCTGAGTCAGGCTTTCCTCTCTCTTCCTCATTTTCCTCTCTCCACTCCTCTTCTCCTTTCATCCCTCCTTTCTGCATCAACTAATGGAGGCCTTTCCCCTCTGTTTCTTGCTTACTCTCCCCATGCTGAGTGAGACACTTCCCTCTCATTCGCCCTAATGCCCCATTCCTTTCTCCTTGTCACTTCCCCGAGCTGAGAGAGACCTTTCCTCTCCTGACTCAAGCCTTTTTCTCCCTGCTGCCACCTTCTTCCCAGCTTTGTGAGGCTGATCTACCATGCCCCTGTTAAGAGTGCCTCTCCAAGTTCTTCCTTCCTTCTCTCCATTAGAACTTCTCTGTGTATTCTTTTTCAGAGGCCCCGGCCCTGGCCATTGTGGTGTATGTGGGAAATATTCATGTACTCCCTACTCCAGTTTCTTCCCCAAGCTCGTGTCTACCTGACAAGTCTCCATGAGCATGGAATACTTTTACATGCACTTTCTAAGTCAAGGCCTAGGGAAGAGATATTCTGGGAGTCTGAGAAATTTAGCTGATGAGTAGCCTTCCTTCTCTTCTTCCATGGGAGTGGGTCGGCAGGTGGTTCTGGAACATGTACTTCACTTCGGAAGGAAAAATCAAACGTACAACTACAAAATGGGGGATAACTGGTTAGGTGCTAGAACTGCGGAAAAGGATCTGGGGGTCAGAGTGTGGATCACAAATTGAATCTGAGCCAACAATGTGATGCAATTGCTACAAAGGCTAATATCATTCTGGTGTTCATTAACAGGAGTGTTGTAGGTAAGACTCGGGAGGTAACAGTCCCACTCCACTCAGCACTGGTGTGACCTCAGCTGAGTACTGTGTCCAATTCTGAGCACTACTCTTTAAGAAAGATGTGGACAAATTGGAAACAGTCCAGAGCAGAGCAACAAAAAAGATAAAAGGTTTAGAAAAGCTGCTCCGTTTGGAGAGGTTAAAAAGACTGCATATTTTTAGTCTTGAGGAAAAGAAGACTGAGGGGGGGACCTTATAACACACTCAGATATATTAAGTGCTGTTATAAAGAGGACAGTGATCAATTGTTCTCCATGTCCACTGAAGGTAGGACAAGAAGTAATGGGCCTAATCTGCAGCAAGGGAGATTTAGGTTGGATAATACAAAAAACTTTCTAACTATAAGGGTAGTTAAGATCTAGAATAGGCCTCCAAGGGAGGTGATGGAATCCCTGTCACTGGAGGTTTTTAAGAACAGGTTGGACAAACACCTCCTCAAGGATGGTCTAGGTTTACTTTGTCCTTCCTCAGCACAGGGAGGGTGGATTTGATGACCACTAGAGGTCCCTTCCAGTCTTACGTTTCTATGATTCTATATATGAAAGGATTGTGCCCTAGAGGTGGATTTAGCACCGAACCCCACAGTTGAACACACTTGAGTTTTGGGAGGCAGAGTTTGAAATACTAACCCAGACCTGGATTTGTGGTTTGACACCGAGATGTACAGTGATGAGGACATGAGATATTTATGTAGTTATAGTTCTTTCTGCATGGGATAGAAACAGAACCTCAGATCCAAATCCCTGCAATCTTCGGGTTCTTCAGAATTCAGATTGGAATCTTGGATCTGGCATTGTGCAGCGTGGGCTTGTCCTTAAAGCAGACTGATTTGTGTGAAAAGAACAACTCAAACAGACAGACAGAGAGTTGTATGGAAGGAGGACAGGGGTTTGAGAAATTGCCATTTCCAGACCAGCAGCCATGCCATGGTCAGAACGATAGATTGCAGTATTCTACAAGTATTTCCAGGGACAGTTCTCCAAAAAATCCAGAGGAGCAGAGACCTCAGTACCCTTAGTGGGGTAGGCTTTGTGGTACGCCTTCTGGTAAATCTGAAGTGCTACTTTGTGCCAAACTCTAACGGAGGGAAAACATTTTTTAAAAGAAACAATCCTTTACTTTTTAAGCTAGTGGTTGCTTCCTGTGAGTCCCAGTTAAACAACAGTGGCTTAGTGTCTGCTGACTCTCAGCTTCCTCACTTTCTTCACTGAAGGGATGGTGTCTGATCCAGATCCATTGACTTGACAGGCTTTGGATCAGGTCTGAAAGTATAGACCACGTGCAGTAGCTAACAGAAGCCACATGACTGCAGGCCAGCGGTGAGTCACCTTGCTGCCCCATGCAGTCTGCTGAGGTAATTGAGTGAGGGATTTGGGTTGATTCAAAATACTATGAAGTCATTAAAACTTCAGTGACTTCAATGGGCTTTGGCTCAGATGCTAACTAGGGGAAGAATGTAGCCCTGCAGCTGAGATGTAGGTTTTGTCTACACACAAACTTGCACCCATGTGGTTTTTTTAAACCTATGTGTGGACGCTCTTAATATACTCCATTTTCAAACTGATTTAAGAATGCCCATGCCATGGTTTAACTAAAATGGTTTAAAAACAATACAAATGTGTGTGCCTACAATGTCTAAATGACCAGTTCTGTCAATGATGCACAAGCCAGAATAGACACCAGCTGACTCTCCTATTGTTGCAACTTCAGAGCTAGCAGAAGTGAGGAAAAAATGTATGTTATTTAAGACACCAATGCAGCCAAATACCTAAGCATGTCCTTAGACCATAATTGTAATCTTAACATTAAGCCTGTGCTTGTGTGCTTTACAGAATCAGAGCCAATATAAGCATATATTGCTCTGACTATACATAGGGGAAAGATCTGTAAGAAAGTGGCATTTTTATATAGTCATTTTTCTAACTGTAAGCACACTTTAATTCAGAAATTCATTCATTGTTTACTGCTCTGCGAATGGTTATTTGATATATTTCCCAGCAAATATTTCATCATGTGCTGTTGTTATTGATGGCTGAATCTCAAAAGGTGGTGTTTGATTTGGAAAAACACCAGAAACGTCACAAATTGGGGGTCTGCAAAACTGGGCTAGAAATTTGTAAGAACAGATTTTTCTTGATTCTTTCTATTTACTATACATTTATTATTGTTGTTATCATTAGTAATGATTTGTAATGTGGCACTCATGGACCAGAACCCCATTGTTTGCTAGTTGCTATATAAACACAGAACAAAAAAGACAGTCCCTGCCCTAGAGAGACAACAGATGGAGACAGACAGACGGGTGAAGTACAATGCAACAATGAGCCAATATTGGTCAGCAGATAGGCAGTAGGGTCTAGCTGCTTAACGGTTGCCAAGATTTCTGTAGGCATCACAGCAAAAAAAGAGCTTTAAGGAGGGATTTGAATGATAATGAGGTGGCTTTGCAGATGTTTACTGGGAGCTCCTCCCATGCTTCCATTTCTGTCAATCAAGCATCTATCAATAAAAATAATATTAATTACCTTTTTTCCTAGGAAAAATAAGTCGTCCGTAATCTGCAAAGTTGTAAACCAAGTTCCATTGTGAAATAAGTGTTAATGGCCAAGTTATAAACCTCTTAAACACAGGGGAATCAATTCTGTCTTGGCAAGGAACACGTAACTCCCATTGATTTCAATGGTAGTGGCTTGCATCCTACAGGGGTGAGTGGTTTGAGCAGGGAGGAGGAGGAGAACTGGGCCCAAGATTTATAATGCAAACCCTGATAGTCTGTTCAAGTGAAGATCAAGGGCAAAATTTATGTTCTTCTGTTTCCTGTAGGGTTGCTTTCTTACTGATCATTGATTAAAAATACAGTACGGTGGATGTCTATAAATTGTTTTTAGCTCTTGTTAGTTTGAAGCATTGCTAAATGAACATGAATGTAATATGATATTCTTAGTCACCAATATTTTTAACCTTACTTGGAGATTTTATCTAATCATTACAATTATTATTATTCTATAGTCTATGTATCTGAAAGTGTTATCTGATACAGATTGTTGTGTATCTGGAAATTTAACAAATCCACTTAGAGAAGTCACTTTCTGCAATTTTCGTAAAGTAATATAATAAGTTTAACTTTGAGGTGTTTTTAATTAAGAAGCTGTTCTTATAGTAGTGTTTATGGAAACACAGGTTTCATTCTTTCAGATGAATGTGGAAAGTAACGGTCTTATTGTTTATCTTCCACCTTGGTCCCCTCAGAAACTGACAAATGCATCCTCTAACTGATTAGGAGTAGGCCCATAATCTCAACTGAAAGAATCTGCAAAGCAAACGTTCTCAAGAGACGCAGAGGGACAGAACAGGAGAAGGAAATCATTCACTTTTCTTGATCAATTGTTGTTGAAAAAAGGAATGATCATATCACATCTTTTCTTTTGAACAAAATTACAACCAAAGAGCTGTGATACTAAAGTTATTTAATATTTCAGATAATACCAGTTGAAATTGTAATCTGTTTCATCCTCTCCCTCTGTCTGCTTCTCCATCTCTTTCCTGAAGATTAATAGAATGCTCCCATAGGGAAGAAAAAGAAGCTTTTTTTTTACTGTGCTCCAGCCCAACCATCACTAAGTTTATTATTATTGTTTTATATAGGCAGCCTAAGTAAAAGGATGTTTAACTTGGGTAAATGTAAGTGGGGAATGATAATCCTGTACATCACTATAAAGTCAGGGGAAGGGGGTTGAGATGCGGTAATGTTGCGGGGAAAAGTCTGGAAGTGTTAACAGAATACAAATTAGAGTTGAATTTATTGTGTAACACTGTGGGGGGAAATAGTCCAGTGGTTGTATTGTATTGGGACAAATATCTAGATGGTTAGCAAGACAATGGTCACTTTAAGGCCCCAGATCAGTAATAGATTTCAATGGGACTTAAGCACTTCGCTGAAATGAGATCTTGTGGTCTACACTAGAGTGAACTGCTGGCTCCATTGAAGCCAATGGCAGTTTTGCCACTGACTTCATTAGGGCCAGAATTTCACCCAATGAGTCAAGAACATACTTAACAACACAGTTCATTTCCAAAAACACTGCAGATTTTGCCATGTTTAATCCATGTTGGGCACAAACATGCTGCATTCTGTACATGAGGCTTTAGGTTACACACTATACTTTAGTATTAGAGGGGTAGCCATGTTAGTCTGGATCTGTAAAAGCAGCAAAGAGTCCTGTGGCACCTTATAGACTAACAGACGTTTTGGAGCATGAGCTTTTGTGGGTGAATACCCACTTCGTCGGATGCATGTAGTAGAAATTTCCAGGGGCAGGTGTATATATATGCAAGCAAGAAGCAGGCTAGAGATAACGAGGTTAGTTCAATCAGGGAGGATGAGGCCCTGTTCTAGCAGTAGAGGTGTGAAAACCAAGGGAGGAGAAACTGGTTTTGTAGTTGGCAAGCCATTCACAGTCTTTGTTTAATCCTGAGCTGATGGTGTCAAATTTGCAGATGAACTGAAGCTCAGCAGTTTCTCTTTGAAGTCTGGTCCTGAAGTTTTTTTGCTGCAGGATGGCTACCTTAAGATCTGCTATTGTGTGGCCAAAGAGGTTGAAGTGTTCTCCTACAGGTTTTTGTATATTGCCATTCCTAATATCCGATTTGTGTCCATTTATCCTTTCTGTAGAGACTGTCCAGTTTGGCCGATGTACATAGCAGAGGGGCATTGCTGGCATATGATGGCATTGGTGGACGTGCAGGTGAATGAACCGGTGATGGTGATGGTGTGGCTCATGGTGTGGCTGATCTGGTTAGGTCCTGTGATGGTGTCACTGGTGTAGATATGTGGGCAGAGTTGGCAACCTCGATAATTATCGGTGCACTGTATGAAACTACACGTAGGAACATTGATATCATAGGACAGATCTTCAGCTGGTGTAACTCAGCATATCTCCATGGAAGTCAATAGTGCAATACCGAGTGGCATCACCTCGTGTTACATTGTTAGAACTTCATGTATACAATAAGAACGGCTATTGTGTGGAAACATCTTCCAAGATCTGGTCAGTGGTGGAAGCTCTGGAGCTAGAGGGATTCAAAGACAGATGTGTGTGTCAGAAGGAATTTCTCTTTTAAGTCTCCCCTCAGCCGGTCTCAGTTTGTGGACGGAGACGGAAAGGAAAGCAGGGAAGGAAGTACCGTACAAAGACAAAATCACAGCAAAGACCTGTTACACCACCCAGCACATCCCCCTGACTGTTCAGGATAGAGACTCCAGAGAGAGCGTGTGTTAGAGGGTAAACTGCTGCTGGAATCTCAAGAGTCAAGACGGTTATTTGGGGAAAATTTGGTTAAGCAGAGGTGAGAGTACAGAGATCATTTGGGTCTATTGCTGATAGGCATTAGTGTCTCCTTCAAGGTGCTGGATGCTTTTACTCTTTTGACTTCATGTATCTATCATAGTTTTTTACATAGCACTTACCGCTGTGTTATTTATGTGAATCTATGTGGTGTTCCCTGGATTACTGGCATTTTCTGTTCATAAACCTATGGATGAGGGCACAAGAGGTGCCATCTCCCGGGGCTGTCAGTATAAAATAAACTGCTACGCTTCTTCACCCTGCTGCTTTGGCCCCATTCAGCGAAGCACTTAAATATGCTCCATCCCTGTTTTAGTATGTTAGTAGGTCTTAAGCACATGCTTAACTCAAGTACTTAACTAAATCCTTAACTGGTTTGCTGAATATAAATGGATTTAAATTCATACTTAAGTGCTTTGCAGAATTTTGGCCTAAGAGCCTGAATTGTCTCCATTTCACCTGAAGGAAGCAATAGAGCTATCTATATGCCCTGTAGAAAAAAATAGTTATTTTCTGTGTGAAAAAACAACCACCACCCCCTGCTTTTTTTTTTTTAATAATGAAATTCAAAATTTCCTTTTGGATGGAAATCGTTATCCAATCACTATCCTGATGTTCCTTGTGAAGGTAGCCAGATGATAGAAATTTAACCAAACAGAGATTTCTGGGTGGCAAAGAAGGCCAGGACCTAAAGGTATATTCCAGAGAGGAATCCACAGTTCCCACTGACCCCACGATCAATCCTTTGATGACGAAAATGTTCACAGAAACTTGTGAGACAAGATTTTCATCACTACAATCCATCTCATATTATATATTAGTAATAGTAGTAGTAGTAGTAACTGATAAAATACCCACTTCCTTTGACTCTCCAGTAACTTCCATGCCTGGCAGTGCCTCAGTTTCTTCAAACCTGTTTGGATCACCCATCAACATATACAATGCTCCTTTTTTCCAGCCCGGTTTCTTGTTCTTGACTTTGGACAGCGTCAGTTTTCAGACTGAATTTTTAAAGAGGATCAGAAGACGAATGGAAGAGAATCAATCATATTTTTTAGCCCCACAGTTCTAATCTAAATTAAATTATGTACCATTCTCTAATTTGCTATTATTAAATGACCCCCTGCCACTTTCTTCCCTTCAGCTGCATCTCCTTTATTTTCCATTTTTTTTTATTTTTTCACTCCCCTCCCCTTAATCTTCAAATGGTCTAACACCACAACAAGAGATCTTGATCCTGTCATGACCTACATAGTCCTACACTTTATGTTTGTTGCCATTCTAACCTCCTTAAGTCCTCGAAAAACAAACCAAGAAATGCAAATCAGGTTACTTTTAAATTCAGACTCTAATTGAGTGTACAAACAGACAAGTCGCTGTTAAGCAGTTTTAAATGTACTATTTTACATATTTCTGCCTTGCCCCTAAACAATAGCCTGATGCTTACTCAACCAATCAATCCGTTACTTTCATACACATGATCTCAATCAAGCCAATATGCCTACATGTATGAGTGAGGTTGCAACACTGAGTGTTGGTGTTGTATTTGTGTGTGTTTTTCAATATTTAAACTCTTCCCATCACTCTTGTTTCTAGATTCATGCACAAATCTTGAGGGGAAAAGGATTAATTAACCAATGTTAATTAAACTCTATGCAGAAATATACCAAAGTCTATGAGCACTCTTGCAAGGCAATGAATGCCTACTGCAAAATAATAAGCTGCCACCAGTCCCATTGGAATCAGGAAGCTCTCAGCACCTTCCAGATTTGGACCCTAAACCAATAGATGATCTTTGAAACATTTCCTGAAGGTTAATGAGCTCAGGTTCTGTCAGCCTAGTGGCTGCAAGTGGAATAACAGAATACAGAGCGAGATACAGAAAATGCCTTGCCACAGTCCCCATTCAGCTAAATGCAGGGACTAGCAGTATCAGTATGCCATCTGATTTCCGTCTTCACAATGGTGCATAGGAGACAGGTGATCATGTGTAGGCCAAAATGTTTTTCTATAGTAGTTTCTAATCTGGATTGTTTTAACACAGTCAGATAATCATATTGTACTCAGTGTCATGATCCAATGTTGTTATGTATTATATAGTGCCATAGCACAGAAAACAAGGTCCCAGACCTGAATACCTTATAGTCTGACTCAGAAAAATAGGATACCCGGGAACAGTTACGAACATAGCAATTGCCAGACTGGATTAGAACTGAGGTCCATCTAGTTCAATATTCTGTCTCTGACAGTAGCCAGCACCGGGTACTTCAGAGGAAGGTGTATGAACTCTGTGGAAGGCAGATGTGGGATAATCTGCCCCCTGTTTAGGTTTTATCCTAATTTGTAATAGTAAAAGATTGTCTTTAACTCTGAAGCATGAGGTTTAATATTCCTTTCAGATTTTTCTTGGCAATAACTGTAATGCTGAATATTCTTGATATCAGTATAACTGTCCAATCTCTTCTTGAATTTTGCTAAATTCTTGGCCGCAATGAGTTCCCCAATCTAATGACACATTGTGGGAAATGTATTTCTTTTTATTATTTTTTTAATTTCATTTCATTGTATGTCCCCTTGTTCTTGTGTTATGAGACAAGGAGAACAGAAGCTCCTGATCTACTTTCAGTTGAGTCCCAGAAAGGGTCCAGAGACATGAACAAATATAATAAATAAAAAGGAAAAGAAGCAAAATGAAACAAACTCACTCAAATGAAGGCCAACTGATGACAGCCTGTTGAAGTCAATATGAGTCTTTCTATTGACTTCATTGGCTTTCAGTCAGGGCCCCAGTGAACAAATAGATGTGGTTTCATTATTTCACCGACATCCACATTGAATCACACTGCCTAAAAAAGAAAAGAAAGGGGAAAGCCGGCTCTAACTGCTTATTTTCATTCCTAAAAGGAATGATTTCAAAAGCAAAAAGTATATGGCAGTGACAGTGTTAAATATAAAGACTGCTTTTTTTTTTCTTTTGAAATGGCTCCATGGTTCGAGAATGACTCTTTGCTTCCCCTCTTAATCTGTATTTTACGAGTGAGAAGCTTTGCATTATGCAAATCGTTAGATAGGAACAGGTGACATTTCAGCAAAGAACATGATCAGCGGCCCGGGCCTGGATTGGGCTGCTGATTTATACATTAGTATTTGTCACAAGGATTGCAAGTACTTCAGTCTACATTCTGCAATTTGCTTTTCTATTTCTTCCCCCCTCCGGCCCCGCTCCTTAAGGTGGAAACTTCATCAAAGTGTTTAAAAAGAAATTCTCTTTTGTGCTGGAGTCTTGGGTGGAACAGGGCGGTGGTGTTTTTATGATTGCTTGTTTGTGTTAATTGTAATTGTTGTTTTGAAGTTTGCCACAAACACAGGACAAGACAAACCTCTCTATTACAACTCCAGGGCCTGATTCTGTGAGGTGATGAATGGCCTGATTTCTTATGGACATTAATGGGAATTGAGGCTCTTCAGCACTGTGCAGAATCCCGCTTTTATTTAACAAATGTTAACCATGTAAACAGCATGCATGTTAAAAAAAAAATCTTTCACAATCCATTTATAGGCTTTTTTTTTCTGTGCTCAGGCTTTCTGTAATGGCAATCAGGCTCAATATAGATTGATTTGTATGCCATGAAATACATTTTACACCGTAAATTATTTCTGGAAAAACTACAGAGAAAAGGCGTTTACTGCCATTGAATTGAACATCAGGAATGTTTGATTTTCTTCCTTTCATTTTCTAATTGTCTTAAACACTTCTTCCTTTACTTTGTAATGCCTTTCCCTCTTTCCGTTGCATAAAGATATGGTATTAGTTTGAATTAAGGAACGTGAGAGATTATTATATTGCCTGAGTGTCATTCAGATGTTCACTAAACAATGCCACTCATGGCAGCCTGCACGTGCTCCTCAGCTAAGGACTGGGACTCATGTTTGGTTTGAAAGACACAGCATTTAAGAGCTGTCAGTCACCCGTGCCTTTTGTGAGAGCACATAACACTATGGCAATTACGAAGCTAGTGTTTACCAAATGCAAAACTGCAACAAATTCATCCAAATGCAGATTGATTGCACAATTTTAGTGGAGTCTTTAGCACAAATTTAATCTGTTATTCTTCTGTTGAAATGCCTTGCTGCCAAAAGACATTGGAGTGGGGATGGCTCTGTTTCTGCAGCACGGCCCTCAGCCACATGGGCAAGTAGGATTCCAGCTTAAACCTGCCACTGTCACTCTTTAGGACATCAGCTCCTGGGAGCATGGTGGAGGTGACATTCTTAATACACATTGGATGGAGGGAAAGGGGGATGGGGAGAGCAGCGAGCATTGTGTTTTCTCATACCAGCTGGTAGTGTCTGCTTCTCTTTTCAGCCAGTGTACGGCTATTGTAGACCAGGCCTCTTCTTGCCTCTGTTTATCATGCACTAGAGAGACAAGGTGGGTGAGGGAATATCTTTTATTGGACCAATTTCTCTTGGTGAGAAAGACAAGGTTGAGGTTGCACAGAGCTTTTCTCCAGGTCATATACTCATATAGATACTCATGCCCTCAGCCTGAAGGCTTCTTCAGCAATGCTGCTGTCCATTGTGCTGAAAGATTTAGCCAGCCAGGATATTTCTTCACTTCTGGCCTGTTCTGGTTGATGAAGAAGTGGTACTTGTTGCGCGCTCTGTCTCACCAGACTGCACCATCATGGTTAAATTTCTTATGGGTGCTCATATAAGAGGTGATAGATTTGCTATCATTGACCTACCAGCTACAAGGTAATGTCTTGAAGTGACTTCTGATTGAACTGGCCTTAACCACTGGTCATTAACGTTGCATGCAGTACAAGACCTATAAGACCTGACTGAGGCTGTAGTATTGGCACAAACCGCCATGCGCCATCATTCTTAACAAAATCTAACTCTATTGAGCAACATATGTTTTTACAACTTTGATACTTTCATGTCATACTTCTTCAACCAATGCACAACATACTCGCAGAGTTACCTCATGCTGTACGCAAAACAAAGTTGCCAGCATTGTGTATGCTAGTCCTACCATAATCAGCCCCTTTTCTGCACCAATCCCTCCGTTTTTCTTTTTACTCATAATATTTTGCACTTCCCATAGCACTTGCCTGCTGAAGATCTCAAAAGCCCTTTGCAAATGTTAATTTGTCCTACAACATCCCTGTGAAATAAGTAGGTTTATCCTTCTTGTACTGAATGGGTAGCTGAGTAAAAGGGAAATGATGGAATTAATGTTGAGAAGAATAACCTCTTTTTGTATGTACAGTTTGCACCCATAGTTTTGTGGCTAACCTCTGATTTATACCTTTAGTGACAAAACTCAAAACACACAATGTAAAACTCATTTGAAACCAACAAGTTGTGTGTCAAAACTGGGATTTTTGAGGCAAAACCATAAATCCACCTATAAAACTAGGCATGGGGTTGCTCCCAAGGCTGTAGGAGACTTTCAGCAAACCTGGTCTGAATTTCAAATTTGTAATGAAACTTGAAACTAGGTAACTCTTTAGGGCTATATAGTCAAAGGGGTTGAGAACCTGCCACTCCCATTGACTTCAATTGGTGCTGTGAGTGCTTGGCACGTCCGGTAGATTAGGCTCCTAGTGTATTTTGTGGTGTGTGTGTGGTCCATGATTCATATTTTTCTATACTTTTGTTAATAATGGTTATCTGCACTGCAGGGTGAGTAATTCATAATGAATAATCTATTTGATTAATTTTGTTTCTTTTTCTGTTTTTGAGTTGTCCATAAACAGATTGCGATGTTTCTCAAATATATATATTTAAAATTATTCACAGAACATTTTCTGCAAATAATTCTTGATTTGTGGTTGGTTCATTGTGAGTATTCCAGATGAAAAATGAAAACTGTGTTGATTGGACATAAACATCAATTACATGGTAAGCTATTGTTGCCTGATTTGATGAGAATAACTCTTAAAGTCAAGTTTCTAGTGCAAATACCCACAAATATATATATCTAGAACATTTTTCAAATATTCTGCAAAATTTGCTTAGAATTTCCTGTTTCCTTGAAATTCCTGCCAGTAAACTCATTCCCTAGAATAATTGTCCAAAGGGGAACTCTTTCAATGAGTTTCAGAACATTCATTTAAAAACTCACTTATAAATCTGAATAAATGTTCACAGATTTTTTTGCATCATGTTCACTAGAATCCAATTCAGCAGTCCAGTGCTGTTCAGCAAAGTACTGGATGAGCAAAGGAAATTCTCCTACATGGCTACCAAGCACAAACTGTACTAAACGTTGTGACAAGTATCGGGGGTAGCCGTGTTAGTCTGTATCCACAAAAACAACAAGGAGTCCGGTGGCACCTGAAAGACCAACAGATTTATTTGGGCATAATGGGTAAAAAACCTGAAGAAGTGGGAGGTTTTACCCATGAAAGCTTATGCCCAAATAAACCTGTTAGTCTTTAAGGTGCCACCGGACTCCTCGTTTTTTTATACTAAACATTATACAACTACAGATTTTTCTAGCTCACTGCTTAAACAGAGCCAGCTCCAGGCACCAGTGAAGGAAGCCGGTGCCTGGGGCGGCCAATGGAAAGGGGCAGCACGTTCGGGTCTTTGGCGGCAATTCGGCAGCAGGTCCCTCAGTCCCTTTCAAAGAGAAGAACCCACAGCCAAATTGCCGCCGAAGAATGAAGTGGCGCAGTAGAGGTGCCGCCAAAGTGCCTCCGATCACCACTTTATCGCTTTTTTTGCTTCACCGCTTGGGGTGGCAAAAAAGCTGGAGCTGGCCCTGTCAAAGAGCACCTGCAATTGACTGTTGTGATGTTCAATACAGCTTGAGCTGGAATACAAGTTTATATGTGTAATAAATACAAAGATAGTTGGCAACAGATAGCAAACAAACCATTGGAGGTCCCGGTTAGACAATTATCCACTGAAGTGAGCTATCAGGAGATAAGGGGATGTACATGCATGTTGTACATTACATTTGTGGCTATCTGTAGAAAGATTGAATGTGTTTTGATAGAAATATGTCATAGTTATGACAAGTAATAATATCCTGCAATGTCACTTAGGATGCATCCTTGCTGGGTTATATCACATCTTCTTGCACGTGACAAGAAACCGACACAATGTGAAGTGGATAATGATGCAAGAGAGGAAGATAAAACTGCTTCAACTGGCTTAACAAATTTCAAACCTTGTAATATATGTGATCAGAGCCATCAAGGAGGATTCAAGTAAGCATGAAATGTATGCATGGTCTCCTCAATAAGAGTGCAACAGTTCACTATTTCAAATTAAAATGTTTCTGTACGGAAATAAATACATGAAAGAGGGCCTGATCCAAAGGTCACTGAAGTAAATGGGACTCTTTCCATTAACCATCAGTGGGTACTGAATCAGGTCCATCATGAACATACAGGGCTGTATCCTGTACTAGTTTATCTTCACTGATTTCAATGGAATCATGCTGGCGGAGAATTTGGCTGCTGATGATGTATGACTACTTATCGCTATATAATACAAGAAACAGTGTTTAACTAATTTGTCAAGAGGCCATATACAAACTGGCACTTGTCCATGTCCCTTTCCCTCTTTACAGATATGCATATTGGCCTACTTTGGGGGCAGTCCAATAAATACATAAAGAGAATACCTCCACAGTGAAGGTATTTACTGCCACATCCATAAACAGAAGTCTCCCCTGGATCTTTCTCATTAATATACAGCATAAGATAGGTGTGGGGTTATGTATCTCACCCGTGCAACTCTACATTTTGCTTCTGCTAGTGCTTTCTGTTCTAGCTGACATTATATATTCTTCTTCCACAACCATCCTTTGCCCCAGCCTAGGAGTTTTCAACCTGTGGTGTGCAGACACCTGGGGGTCTGCAGACTACATCTAAGGCTACGTCTACACTACCCGCCGTATCGGCGGGTAGCGATAGATTTTTCAGGGATCGATATATCGCGTCTCATCTAGACGCGATATATCGATCCCCGAACGCGCTTATATCGATTCCGGAACTCCACCACCGCGAACGGCGGTGGCGGCGTCGATATGGAGAGCCCCGGAGATCGATCCCGCGCCGTGAGGACGGGTAAGTTATCGATATAAGATACTTCGACTTCAGCTACGTTATTCACGTAGCTGAAGTTGCGTATCTTATATCGATTTTTCCCCTTAGTGTAGACCAGCCCCAAGATTTCCAAAGGAGTCCACACCTCCAATCAAAATTTTTTAGGGGTCTGCAAATTAAAAACAATTGAAAACCACTGCTCTAGCCCATTAACTATGTTAGTGGACATAAACAGTCCTTTCACCTAAGACCTGTGCTTTGTGTGTGGATAGTGTGGGTGATACTTGGTTTGAGTCATTACCTTCAACCCTGGCTCTTCATCTCTTGATGAAAAGCCGTTTGCTAATTCATTGATGAATAAGGATTTTTATTATTAGATTTGGGTGAATTACGCTAACAATTTTCTGCAAGTATTCATTCGTGTTTTTGATCAAATATCAAAGATCAGCCAAATCTCTTTTCTCAGATAGTCACACAATTGAGATTCATTTACAGAAATGGGTGCTTAAAGTGAATTTTAAACTTCTACATGTGAACACCTGCAAAAGGAAATGTTTAATTCTCTATCTGTGAGCATTATCACTTGAAGCTTCATTATAAGACTTACACTCATCCAGCCAGGGAACTGAAACAAATAAACACATGAGCTATGTGACTGATCATAAAAGCTTGAATTTTGACTATGAAGACATTAAAAAACCCACAACACAATAATTTTGAATTACAAATAGACTCATAGACTCTAAGGGTATGTCTGCACTGGCAAGTCTCTGCGCCAAAAGTTATACCAATTTTATGAAACCACTGGAATTAAACCACTGTTATGTGTCCACACTGTGCTCCTTGTGACGCTGGAGCGCATCCACATTAGCAGCTCTTGCAATGGCAAAGACAGCAGTGCATTGTGGTAGCTATCCCCCTGTGCAACTGGCAGCAGGGTGCTTTGGGAAGGGTTTGCAATGCCTCATGGGGCAGGCACAGCGTAACATGATGCAAGTTTCCCAATCCCATTGTTCTGTGGGCATCCTAGTACGTTGCCAGCTGCTCTTCAACTGAAGTGGGGAGAGGGAAGAGTGCGTGTGTGTGTGTGTGTATGGAGGGGGAAAGAGAGACTGTGTTTTGGGAGACAAAGAGTGTGTCAGCATGCTGTCTTGTAAGTTCAGACAGAGGCAGGAAGCAACCAGTCCTGAGGCAGGGGGAGGGGGAAACTCGGACATCAGCCCCCGCCTCCCTCCCTGGGATCTCTGCACAGCAATCTCTCTCTCACACACACACACACACACACACACCCTCCCTCTCTCTACCTCTGCCCCCTCTGTTCAACAGCATGAGCATTCCACGTTAATGGTTTGCTTTGTGTCCCAGAGAAGATCAACACAGCACGCAATGGCTGTCAGAAACGGTGCTTTGAAAGGGGAGGGTCACATGTCTCCAGGGCAGCCGATTTCAAAACAGTGAGGAGAGCAGTCACTTGAGGCATTATGGGACAGCTCCGGAGGCCAATTACAGCGCAGAAAGCAATCAAGAGTCTACACTGGCAATAGAGCACTGGAGCCTCTGCACAAATAGCCTTATGACTCTCATCAAAATGGGGTTTTTTTGCAGCGCTGCAACTGAGGAGTTTCTGCGCACAAAGTGGCTTGGCAGTGTGTACACGTCTGCAGTTTAAGTGCAAAAAGCTGCTTTACTGTGCAGAAACTTGCCAGTGCAGATAAGCCCTAAGGCCAGAAAGGACCATCATGATCATGTAGTCTGACCTTCTGAACATCACAGTCCACAGAATCTCACCCGCCCACTCCTGTATCAACCTCCTAACCTCTTTAAAGACTTCAGGTTACAGAGAATCCACCATTTACACTAGTTTAAACCTGTAAGTGACCCATGCCCCAGGCTGCCCAGGAAAGCAAAGAAAACCCAGGGTCTCTGCCAATCTGACCTGGAGGAAAATTCCTTCCTGACCCCAAATACGGTAATCAGACCCTGAGCATGTCAGCAGGATCCACCAGCCAGAGACCTAGGAAAGAATTCTCTAAAGTAACTCAGAGCCCTCCCCATCTAGTGTCCCATCACTGGCCATTGGAGATATTTGCTGCTAGCAGTCACAAATCAGCTACATGCCATTGTAGACAGTCTCGTCATACCATCCCCTCCATAAATTCATCAAGCTCAGTCTTAAAGCCAGTTAGGTTTTTGCTCCCACTGCTCCCCTTGGAAGGCTGCTCCAGAACTTCACTCCTCTTATAGTTAGAAACCTTCATCTAATTTCAAGCCTAAACTTGTTGATGGCCAGTTTATATCCATTTGTTCTTGTGTCCACATCGGTGCTTAACTTAAATAACTCCTCTCCCTCCCTGGTATTTATCCCTCTGATTTATTTATAGAGAGCAATCATATCCCCCCTCAACCTTCTTTTGGTTAAGCTAAATAAGCCAAGCTCTTTGAGTATCCTCCATTGCTGAGATTATCTTAGCCCTTCTCTGCACCTGTCCCAGGTTTTCACGGCCACGTCACATTGGTGGCTCATAGTCATCCTGTGATCAACCAATACACCCAGGTCTTTCCCTTCCTTGGTCTTCCAACTTATAGCAAAGTTTATAGCAAAAATTCGCACTGTGCACTATTAAATTTCCTCCCATTTCTATTACTCCAGTTTTCAAGGTCGTCCAGTTTTGCAGGCCTTCCATGAAGTGCAAAAGAGGTGAGTTTGTCACATAAATGATTTATTGTGAACTGAGAACATAAGAACATGGGACTGGAAAGGAACTTCTGGGTCACTGAGTCCAGTCCCCTGCTATCACGGGCAACTCCTTCATATGATCCTGTTCATAAACTTGTCAAGTTCCATGTTAAAACCAGTTAGATTATTTGCTCCCAACATTCCTAGTGGGAGGATGTGCCAGAACCTCACTCCTCTGATGGTTACAAGCCATCTCTTCTAATTTCCCGCCTAAATTTTCT
This sequence comes from Mauremys mutica, assembly GCF_020497125.1. Classification (NCBI taxonomy): domain Eukaryota; kingdom Metazoa; phylum Chordata; order Testudines; family Geoemydidae; genus Mauremys; species Mauremys mutica. The sequence continues at coordinate 127,040,338 of NC_059076.1, read as the reverse complement.
CATGGCCAATGTCTTCCCCATTTGTTCTTGTGCAAACATTTTCCTTTACCTCAAATAGCTGTTCTCCCTCCCTGTTGTCTAGTCCTGTGATGAATTTGTAGAGAGTACTCATGTCCCCGCTCAGCCTTTGTTTTACTAGGATGCCGGGGTTAGTTAGTTATTTGTTTGTTTCTAATCATTTTGTTTTAACTTTACATACAATAAGACACATTGTGTGTGTGTGGGCGCAGCTATTCAGTTGTTCTGGAAGTCAATGGGAAGCAGAGCTGTGTGCATATGTAGCCAAGAGCAGAATATGGCCACTGTAGGGAACAACAGGTATATTGGATTTGAATTCACATTCATTTTATGTATTTCCATTGTGTTCTTCCTATTAAGGGTTCCAGCAGTGTATGTATTCACTAAATATATTCCTATAATTCTTTCTCCTTCCTAAGGGAGGTATATGACTAAGAACATACAGAGGTGGATATATTTCTTTTCAGGTAGTGTGGTGAAGATTAAAATAAATTCAGGGGGAAATGTTTTGAGATGTTGTTGTACTAAGGACCAAGCCAGCGCTATGGAGTTTTGCTATTGACTTCAGCAAGAGCAGGGCCATAAGGTAGAATTAGCACTAGAAAAAGAAACAATTTTTAATGAACATATCCAGGAATCTTCTGCATAGACTAGCCTTTACCTGCCCTCAGAATGCTTCATGTTCCACACCCATTGTCAGGAATCACATTCAGCCTCATAAATGTCATTCTTCTAATACCCATAAACAGCTCGATTTGCTTTTCAAATTAGTGTCTCAGAATATACAGCATCTGGGAGTCTGTTAAAAATTAGTTCAGGTGAGGATGAAGAGTGAAAGTGAAAAGTTCTGAGTTAGCCCCCTAAAGCTTCTCATTTTTATCTGGAGCTAGTCATATAGCCTTGCTGACTCTCACCTTATGTTCTTGGCCTACTCGCTCTCACACTCTCTAGACTGTCCCATTGCTACCTCTTACCCTATATACAGGGACTTTATTAGTTTAACCTTGTAAAATCACAATTTTGCACATTTTGCAAAATTGCACATGCATATCTGTAAAACTATACTCCTGTTATTAGTAAATATGGCTCTATGGGCGTGGCTACACTTGCAAGTTAGAGCGCATTAAAGCAGGCCTGGGTGCCCTAACTCCTGAGATGTCCACACTGGCAAGGCACATAGAGCACCTGGACTCTGCAGCTGGAGCGCTCCTGGTAATCCACTCCAAGAGAAGCATAAAGCTTGCTGCGTCTCGGCTGAAACGCCCGGGCATCAGTGTGAACAAGGTGTTGCATTACTGTGCTGTGGTCGGCCTCCAGAAACGTCCCATAATCCCCTGAAGTCAAGTGGCCACTCTTCTCATTGTTTTGAAATCGGCTGCAGCCATGCAGATATCCCCTTTCAAAGCTCCATTTCTGACATCCGGCATGCTTATCTGCTCTGGGACAAAGCAAACCATTAGTGTGGAATGCTGTTGTTGTGAGTGGGGGGGGGGAGAAGGAAGGGGGTCTGCTGCTATTTGAATTTACAAGACAGCATGCTGACATGCTCTCAGACCCCCAAAACACACTGTCTCTCCCCCCACATACACACAACACACTCTCTGTCACACTCCACCCCCCACATTTGAAAAGCACGTTGCAGCCACTTGCACACTGGGATAGCTACCACAATGCACTGCTCTTTGTGGTGTTGCAAGAGCTGCTAATGTGGCCACGCCATTGCACTTGCAGCTGACAGTGTAAACACACGGCAGCGTTTTCCCTGCTGCGGTCTCCGAAGGCTGGTTTAACTCCCAGCGCTCTACATCTGCAAGTGGAGCCAAGCCCTAAGAACACACAGTGAGCAGATCTGTTGGATAGGAAAGTCATTTTTCAAAGTAGAACCGCACTTTCAATTAGCAAAAATATTTAAAATTTGTTTGACCTTTATTTGAAACTCTTGATGGAGCAGTACTGCATGCCTGGGTAGCAGATTTTATATAGAAGGGCCATCGCTATTGAGTAGCCAAGGAGTAGTCAGTTAATAGAAAATTGCAAAGAAGACCTGTCAGAGAGTAAAATCTTTAGGGCAAGAGTTATCTCTAATCATGGGTTGGTACAGTGCCATTTTTCAAACTCACTCAGCTAGTTTTCCTCGTTTTTCCCCTTATGGATTGATTGCACACAGTTGTGGGGTTTTGGTAAGAGTTCACTATATGATATGCAAAATTTTAGCTGTGTTGGTCTGTTGTGATTGGTCCCATGAGTCACTTGCTTTTGTTGCTGGTTGCTGATTGGATGTGTGTAACTCTTGTAATCAGGAAGACGGTTTGAAGAAGCCCTGGCTTATTTCCCTTGGGGAATGGCGAGGGGCAGTTGAGGGACAATTAGCAGATAAATAGGATTAGAGAATTTTAGTAGATGTTGCACGTTTTCATTGTGAGTGATGCAGGCTTTGCCTGAGGAATCATTCATAAAAGAATTGGCTCACAAAGGCTTATTGACTAGGCACAAAATAATTCAAATTTTTCTCATCGCACTGAGATAAAGTAACTGAATGTATGTGTGAGATGTAGTTGTGAAAGGTGTGCTCAGATCTTTGTCTGGGTTACTGAATTATCTCTGTGCTAGGACTCAGGCAAAGGGTTTTGGGAAACCTACCCCCTGTGCTGTCAAGCAGTGTGCACATTCCATATAAAGTATACAACATGCAAGTACTCAGACTCTGAATCTACAATATGTTTATCTGGGAGGATTCAGACTTTGAAGCATTCATGTGAGCGTAATTTGACAGTCTGATGTTCACAGGAAGTGAACACAAAAGAGCGATGTGCATGGTCAAAACCAATACATCTTTCTAACAAAGTGAATATCATCTGCATGTTTTACTCTAAATGTAAACCAGGTGCTAGAGCTTGTAGCTGCTCTTTGTGAAGAACTCCCATTGAATCCTTCTTGTGAAGCAACTGCAGGATTAGGCCCCGTTCTGATTTTTCTGAGAAATGCAGAGGGATAATTTCCCATGCTAGTTGGTGTCATCACATCCTGTGGTACGGATGAGACACAGATTCTATCAAAAAAGCCAGAGACATAATGGTTCTTCTTGTGCCAGACAGGAAATGTAAATATTATGGGATAAAATGCTGAAACTTCTGCTGCAGAAAATCTCTATATTAGGGATGGGCAGACTGATCCAGGAAAAATAAAAATTCACCCAAAACTCAACCCGAACGCAAATAGAATTTTTGGAGGCTCCAAAAAGTTTTAGTAACTTTTTCCCTGTTACTTTTCCATTTTGTGCAGTGCTCACTGCATTTTCTCATTATGTCCAGGACTGAAATTGCCAAATTTATGCAAAAAAGGATTAATTGCAATTAAAACCAGAAGCAGGAGGGAGAGGAAATTGCCCAGGAAAGCCTGTTCTCAGAAGGTTTTCAGCTCACTCTTGCTGATCAAAAAGGCTCAGATAGTTTGAAGAAGGATTAACATACTTATTCAAAATTTTGGGTGCTGATCCAAACCAAACTAAACCTCCAAACCCTGTGAGGTTCAGCTGTTATAAATCTCTATATATCCTTCCAACGGAATTACAGCAGTGAATTCTAAAGAAGAAATCTTGTATTCAGGGACCAGCCTGAGTAACTAGGCTCTATCCTGGAAATCTCGAGGTACAAAGGCAGATGGAAATATGGAATTCACCTCCCTACATACAGAGACTGAGGATAGCTACTACTGTATCTTCAGCTGCATTATCCTCCATGGTTACTGTGCTTTCCCTCCACATGGCTTCTGTGCTCGCACACAGTTCTCCTGTAGTCTCCTAAAAATACTGCAGTGGTGCTAGAGCTTGTACACACCTCCTCAGCAGGCAAGGCTTGTAGTCCTCTCTATGTTGGGTCTAGCAAACTAGCAGCAGAGCTGAAAGCCCTCCAGCAATTGCAGAGGGTGGCAGGGTAAAGAATAATTCACAAATCAGACGAAAACACCAGTTCTGGCACTCACATTGTTGGCCAGGGATGCTGCAGAAGGGATGGGGGTGGAACAAGGGAACATATAGGAAATGAGAATATTCTTGCTTAGTTTACAATAAATGTCTTGGGGTTTATGGAAAGAAATGTGTTGGTGTCAGCAGTGTTGCAGGCCTGATGTTGAACAGCATGTTTTAAACAGAGATGGTTGAAAAATCTAGACGTACTTTTGTGGAAGATTACAGCAACTTAAACCTGGGTTTGTTGTGAAGTGTTGGGAATGGAGCCATGTTTGATTGTGTTATTTTTAATTTTAGATATGATTTTTGAATATTTGAATTGGACAAGATAAACATTTTAGTGCCAATTTTCATTCACCAAACCTCAGGTTTCCTCCTGAAGCTTTTGTTGGGCTGTTCCCTTGCAACTGCCCCCACCCCCAGCAGGTTTGTGTACAATGCACTGTATGTGCCCCTGACATGATAGAAATAGTTAACCTTTATATACAGCCTTCCATTCCAAAGGATATTGCAGACTGCATACATGCAACACCCCTTATATATAGCCACCTCTGCACTGGAAGGCAAAAAACAGGAGGGCAGTCGGCGCTCTGCACAACTGCAAAGGAGGAGGAGAAAATGTAGCCAAATAAATGGGACAAACAATGTCACAGACTATTTAATATTTCTGCACATCAGACAGGACCTTGGTTGTAAGGACTCATCCAAACACCCCTAACAGAAGAGTTATCTGCATGATGCTCAATTTATCTATTTTGGCAGGACAGGTATTTGAACCTGTGGTTCCAGGGAGGGTAGCTATTCTGAACTGACACTTAAATTACTGTGTTAAAAGCTAATTAGTGACACTAACTGTAAGGAGTTATATTTATAAACTTCCTTATTCCATCTAAGCACAGGTGCTGAAGATGTGTTTCACAAGGAGAAGTTCTTGTAACTCAAGAATTGCTATATAGATTCCACCTTAAATGGATTTTATCAGACTGTGCACTGGTAAGCTCATGCTAATATTGGCTCCAATAAAGAACAAATCAGTGCCCAACTCGACTCGTCTTATCGCACAGTCAAAACTGATGGCTGAAGAAGTCATAAAGATCCCATTTAATCTCTCGCCTATCTATCACTGTGAATGTCTTTATCCTCTTTGTGCAGTGGTAATATCTGCTCATTATGAAAGCAAAATAGATCTGGCATGAATAAAAGCGGAATGAAGTGCTCACTTTGGTTTTGACAGCATGATCAGTGGAAGCAGTAATCTGTGAGAATCAAAAGGGCTAAATTATTCCATAACAGTAATTTGAGGGAACAGCTCAGAGCATACACATCTGCTTTCATATATTGTGACGTGCACTGATAAAACATCCTTCCCAATTTACACTCTCTGTGCTTGACTAATCTGCAACAGCTCTCACAATGTCTAATCATGCCATCAAAAAGGAGAAGAAGTTCAATTGAGACTCAAATGAAAGAAGATTGGAAAACTATCCTCAATTGAAATTACATTTGTAAATGAGCCATAGTTTTTCTGTTCAGAGTGCGTTATGGTAAATCTGCCTGAAGAAGTAGTTATGCTGAGAAACAGCAATGTGTATCTGGATTGTATTTATTCCATTACTGCTCGAGTAAAATTATGGCAGCTCAGGAACCCTGGGGCACGTTTTCAAAAGTGAAATGCCAGATTCATAATCAGATTCCTGTTGTATAATTATAGCATTTCTGGTCAGCTGAAAGATTCACCAAAACATATATATTATATCACCAGGTTACAGTTGTGTTTTTCATTTTTAAACATTCCTCTTATGGTATTTTTCTTCCTCTATTTCCCGGCTTTGACATGATTGTATATATATTTATTTATCTCCCAATGTTGCTTTCAGAGTTAATTACTCAGAGCTCAAATATTTCTTTTTGAAACAGACTTGAAAACTCAGATGTGATTGGAGATGATACATAGGAGTGCATTGCTTTATGTTGTGGACCAAACCACAACCCTGTATGGCTGGAGTGTGGTGGAGGGAGACATTAAAACTATAACTGCTTTGTCTACACTAGGGTGTTACTGCATGTTAGATACCATGTGCTACCTAACATATATGAAAAACCCTATGTCTAATGTGGATGCTGTCTATATGTATATATGGCACAATCCCCCTTGAGACTCGGGTTATAGCAGTGCTTTTACTACACCTTTAAAAATTTATCACCACTGCCCCCTAGTGTTGCCTTGCTGGAGCTCTCTGGTGAATAGTAATGTAACCCTTCCCCATTCTGACATACAGTGTCACCTATTCTTGCACTTTTATCCCAAATATTTCATGCTTTTCTTAAAGCACCAGCTCATAGAATCATGTGATCACATGAGAATCTTGGTTTTCATTTTAAAATGAAAAGTAAGTCTCTAGTCCTTGTGATTGCAGACAAAGATTTGAAAATGTGAATCCTAAAGACTCAAAGATTAGAAGGCAAATAAAAAAGAACCAGAATTTTGTTTTAAATCTCATCTTTGGGCCTGATTTATCATTTTTGAATTTCTGGGGTTGCCTGTTCTTGAGGAAGACATGCCCCCTCTGGGATGATAAGGGCATTGGTATGGCTGCTTGCCTTCCTTTACCTTGTTAGCTGTCCTGGGTGCAATAATTGCCTCCTATGTGAGTATGTTAGAGGATGCACACAGGCAGAGTCAGTCATCATTTGTATCTATAAAATCAGCCACACAACTGTACCCATGCAAAATAATACCTGTATTAGCATATTGCAATGAGTGTTTGGATTGGAGTGTTTGAGTTGCTGTGAGCTCTGTGAAGTCCTTGCAACTGAATTTCTGAACTAACATACAATATCAGGTTATTTTGAAAGTTAGGAAATATTGAATAGCAAGTTATTAATCCTCAGGAATTATGGTTGGATAGAGTCCTGGAATCCTGACTTGAAATGTAATGATGGTTTTACCGGCATAAGAACTTCATGATTGAGCCCTTAGAGATTTTTGTGTGCATCTGCAGCTAGTCTCTTGAACTTGTTAGCAAATACTTGAGATGGATGAATTTAGCAAAAGATTTCAGTGAACATCAACTTACATTTTAATTAATTTTTACCCCCTTTTTGGTTTGTTTCCCATGAACATTTGTGCAATTGAGTTTTATAGTTGACCTTACTGTTGTAGACAGAACTGGTCAGGATTTTTTTGGTCAATTTTTTTTTAACAGAAAATGTAGTTTCTGCCAAATAAAAACAAGGTGTCCGATGGCACCTTAAAGGATAACAGATTTATTTGGGCATAATCATTTGTGGGTAAAAACCACACTTCTTCACGAAAGCTTATGCCCAAATAAATCTGTTAGTCTTTAAGGTGCCATTGGACTCCTCGTTGTTTTTGTGGATACAGACTACCATGGCTACCTCTCTTATACTTTCTGCCAAATAGACCTTTTCTGTGGGAAAATGTTGATTTTTGCCACAATTTTTCAATTTTCTATTGGGAAAATAAAAACAAAATAGTCCAGTTTGTGGTTAGGTTGATCCAGATAAAAATTTTTGGAACTGAATCAAAATATTTTGTTTTGGCTCAGTTTGACATTAAGCCTGCCTGAGCTGCCCAAGTGCCTCATGGGAGTTGTGTTCTGGTGCCTCATGCCCCTAATTCCTCATGCTGGGATGCTGAACTGGACTACATCTCCCATAATGCACTATAGCCTCATCTCTGGTTGAACTCTGTGGTGCATCATGGGAGATGCAATTCAGCTGGAGAGCCCGGTTCATAGAGAAGAATGAGGGACATAACGCACCTGAACTACAAATTCCTTGAAGCACTGAAGCAGCTCAGGTGGACACATCTTGTATATCAGACTGACACAAAGCAAAATGTTTCCATTTGTTTCCACAAATCAAGACAAAATGTTTCAATCCAGGAATGTCAAAAATGTTTCATTTTGATTGCAGTTGTCACAACAAAACATTTTGACCTTTCTGAAACATAATTTTTTAAAACTTTCCATTCCAGGACAACTATCCATATTTTGACTTTTCATCCTGATTCAGGAAATATAATTTCCTGTGGTACAGACATTCCCCCTTTGTCATTTGCTGCTTCTTATATGTTCTGTCACTTGGACAATCAGATTGCAAGCCCTTTAGGGTAAGGTTTATGTATTCTTTATCTGTCTGAACATCTAGCACACTTTTGGATAGGGTATAAATAACAATGGCATGAATTTTTGCTGAAAGTGAGTTTAAGATTTGCATGCACATAAAGGAAGGATAGTCCAGTGGTTAGAGAAATAGCCTAGGACTTGGGAGGTCCAGGTTCAATTCTCTACTCTCTTTTGCACACTTCTTGTGTGAGATTGGCCAAGTCACTTATCCTCTATGTGTCTCAGTTCCTGGTCTGTAAAATGGGGATAATAGCATTTCTCTGCCTCAGGGATGCTGTGGGAAGAAATACATTAAAGACTGTGAGGTCCTCAGGTACTTGTGGTGATGGAGGCCATATAAGTACATAAGATAGATGCAAAAACCTTTACCAAAACTGATCTTTAAGTACAAGTGTATGAATATTCGTGCTGGAAGTGCATGTACATCATCCAGTCAAGTAATGTAAATAATACCATGTGTCCAATATCATACCAATCACAACTCAGCAATATAGTGAATAGTGAATAAGAAAAGCTAGCAGAGAATTGTATTCAAACTATAGAGTTAAATTCATTATAGTCTTCTGAATAACGAATACATTTGAGGGGATCTTTGTCTGCTCTCAGATATCCTCTTCAGCAGAAAAAAAACCCTACATTCATTGGATTAGTTAAAAGATACAAATTACTTGTCCATCTGCATTACATACACAATATGAAATTGTATTTAGAGATTTTGGTTTAGCAAAGTTTATAAGATACTAAAAAAAAAGTTTAAAGCTAATGAAAAACATAAAACTATTATAGCTGTTTTGCTACGTTCAAAAAAGCATCTTCAAGGAGAAGCTATTAAAGATGGAGATATGTAAGTAGGTTGCTTCAGCCAGCCAACATTGCCAATGCAATTAAAAGAAGACTATTTGCCCTACTCATCAGTATATTCATGTGACAATATTCTAAAAGTTATGCAAAATTAGACCATGATTCTGCAAACACTTAGGTACATGCCTAGTTTTGCATACACGATTAGCCCCATTTAGTTCAATGGGAGTAACTGTGCTCAAAGTTAGGTATGTATGTAAGTGTTTGCAGGATCAGGGCCTTAGATACTGTTTGAGGTATGGACATATATTATTCTATAGTGTCTATAAAGTGCCTAGCACACTTTTGGGTGGTTAATAAACAAATAATAATAATACATAATTTGAATAATTTTAATGTACATGCCATACATTTTCTAGTGTTATCAATAACCATGTTTCTTGATTTGGATAGGGCCAGGCGGGAGGTCTTAAAAATAGATTTTTTTTTATTGTCTCATTCACACCTAAAGCATCCCAAAGGGGTATAAACACCAGGAATTAGTTTGGTTGATTGTTTTTCTCCACCAACACCCATGTAGATATATTAAGAATGAATTTGGCCTATTATGATCACTGGTGGTGCAATGACTGTTTTGATAGGTGTGGTAGCTATTAGATGTCCAACAATAACACACATATCGGACTTGGGCATTAGAACTTTTTGCAGTTTTCTTTAATAAATGCCTCCTGTTTAATACTATGATTCTGGATATTGTGACACACATTGTGTACTAGCACAGTTTTTTCTGACTGTCTCTCTCTCAAGTAACATACATATTTTTGCATGCTAAGTAATAGTTATCCATTGTAAAAATAATGGTTTCTTTAAGAAATGAAGATACTGAGGTCCAGATCTGGGCTAGATTATAATTTCAGGCACAGCCCTGAGTAAGGACTGGTATGTAGGCTGCTGCAAACCAAGAAGAGTCCTGGGATGCACTGTGACTCAGTCACAACTCCTCTCCTGCTTCCTTTTTGCTCCAGGGGAGAAGTAGCTGGACTACACCAGCAGAGAAATGATGATACTATCTGTGCTGGCTCAGATGAGCTGGCCAGTGAGTTAGGATCTGGAGCTAAAGTGCTGCCCATTTCCTGCCCATTTGCTCCTGCATGGAGTACTTAGTGTATGTCGCAGGCAGAGCTGGTTCTGTCCACTTGCTCCTGAAAGAGAGTACCTGGGGCATAGAATCGTAGGACTGGAAGGGACCTCGAGAGGTCATCTAGTCCAGTCCTCTGCATTCATGTCAGGATCAAGTATTATCTAGACCATCTCTTACAGGTGTTTGCCTAACCTACTCTTAAAAATGTTCATTGATGGAGATTCCACAATCTCCCTAGGCAATTTATTCCAGTACTTAACCTCCGTGAGAGTTGGGAAGTTTTTCCTAATGCCCAACCTAAATCACTCTTGCTGCAATATGAGCCCATTGCTTCTTGTCCTATCCTCAGAGGTTAAGGAGAACAATTTTCTCCCTCCTTCTTGTAACAACCTTTTATGTACTTAAAAACAGTTATCATGTCCCCTCTCAGTCTTCTCTCCAGACTAAACAAACCCAATTTTCTCAATCTTCCCTCATAGGGCATGTTTTCTAGACCTTTAATCATTTTTGTTGCTCTTCTCTGGACTTTCTCCAATTTGTCCATATCTTTCCTGAAATATGGGGCCCAGAACTGCACACAATATTCCAGTTGAGGCCTAATCAACGTGGAGTAAAGCAGAAGAATTACTTCTTTTGTCTTGCTTACAACGCTGCTACAAATACATCCCAGAATGATGTTTGCTTTTTTTTGGAACAGCGTTACACTGTTGACTCCTATGTAGCTTGTGATCCACTATGACCCCCCCCAGATCCCTTTCTGCAGTACTCCTTCCTAGTCAGTCATTTCCCATTTTGTATGTGTGCAACTGATTGTTCCTTCCTAAGTGGAGTACTTTGCATTTGTCCTTATTGAATTTCATCCTATTTACTTCAGACTGTTTATACAGTTTGCCCAGATCATTTTGAATTTTAATCCTATCCTCCAATGCACTTGCAACCCCACCTAGATTGAAATTGTCGCAAACTTTATAAGTGTACTCTCTATGCCATTATCTAAATCATAGATGACTATATTGAACAGAACCTAGAACTGATCTCTGCAGGACCCCACTCAATATGCCCTTCCAGTTTGACTGTGAACCACTGATAACTACTCTCTGGGAATGTTTTTCCAACCAGTTATGCACTCACCCATCTAGGGGCTTGGCTACACTTACAAATTTGCAGCGCTGCAGCAGGGTGTGAAAACACACCCTCTCCAGTGCTGCAAATTGCGGCGCTGCAAAGCGCCAGTGTGGTCAAAGCCCCAGCGCTGGGAGCGCGGCTCCCAGCGCTGTCCGTTATTCCCCACAGGGAGGTGGAGTACAGACAGCGCTGGGAGAGCTCTCTCCCAGCGCTGGCGCTTTGACTACACTTAGCGCTTCAAAGCGCTTTGAAGCACTAAGTGTAGCCACAGCCTAGGTTGTATTTCCCTGGTTTGTTTATGAGAAGGTCAAGTGAGACAGTATCAAAAGCCTTACTGAAGTCAAGATATACCACATCTACCACTTCCCCCCATCCACAAGCCTTGTTACCCTGTCAAAGAAAGCTATTAGGTTGGTTTGACACCGTTTGTTCTTGACAAATCCATGCTGACTGTTACTTATCGCCTTATTATCTTCCAAGTGTTTGCAAATTGATTGCTTAATTATTTGCTCCATTATCTTTCTGGGTACTGAAATTAAGCTGACTGATTTGTAATTCTCTGGCTTGTCCTCATAGATGCTGGAACTAAGAGAGCTGGGGGTGTTACCACCCTCCCTGGCTTGAAGAGGTTTCCATCATATGCAGGGTTTACAGTTTGGTTCAATGGCTCTTAACACCCCCACTATACAAATTGTTCCAGCACCCCTGGTTATCCGTTTTCTCCCATTTAATAAATTGGCACTATATTTGCCCTTTTCCTCTGGAATCTCTCTCCTTTCTTTCATGACTTTTTGAAGATAATCGCTAACGGCTCAGATATCTCCTCAGTCAGCTCCTTGTCTATTCTAGGATGTATTTCATCAGGACCTGGTGACTTGAAGACCTCTAACTTGTCTAAGTAATTTTTAACTTGTTCTTTCCCTATTTTAGCCTCTGATCCTATCTCATTTTCACTGGCATTCACTATTTTAGACATCCAGTCACTACTAACCTTTTTGGTGAAAACTGAAACAAAAAAGTCATTTAGCACGTCTGCCATTTCCACATTTTCTGTTATTGTCCACCTCCTCCCACCCTCCACCCTCCACCCCTGAATTGAGTAATGAACCTACCCTGTCCTTGGTCTTCCTCTTGCTTCTAATGTATCTGTAGAATGTTTTCTTGTTACCCTTTATTTCTCTAGGTAGTTTAATCTCATTTCGTGCCTTGGACTTTCTAATTTTGTCCCTACATACTTGTGTTATTTGTTTATATTCATCCTTTGTAATTTGACATACATTCCATTTTTTGTAGGACTTTTTTTTTTAGTTTGAGATCATTGAAGATCTCCTGGTCCAGTCACCAGGGGGTGGGTGAGTGTTCTCTTGCCATACTTCTTATCTTTCCTACGCAGTGGAATAGTTTGCTCTTGTGCCCTTAAAAATGTCTCTTTGAAAAACTGCCAACTCTCTTGAACTATGTTTCCCCTTAGCCTTGCTTCCCATGGGATCTTACCTATCAATTCCCTGAGTTTGCTAAAGTCTGCCGCCTTGACATCCATTATCTTTATTGTGCTGTTTTCCCTCCTACCATTCCTTAGAATCATGAACTCTACCATTTCATGATTACTTTCACACAAGCTGCCTTCCGCTTTCAAATTCTCAACCAGTTAGAGAGGGTCCTGCCCACTTGCTGTGCGAGGGAGTATGTGGGCCTGTCGCAGGTAGAATTGACCCGGCCCACGTGCTCCTGGGAGGGAGTACCTGGGGCCAGTCACAGGTAGAATTGATCCGGCCCATGTGTTCCTGGGAGGGAATACCTGGGGCCTGTCGCAGGTAGAATTGACCTGGCCCACATGCTCCTGGGAGGAAGTACCTGGGGCCTGTCGCAGGTAGAGCTGGTTGTGAATGGTTTTGCAGAAAATCAGTCCCTTTTCTTGTTGAAAAACTTCAAAGCTGCCTCTTTTTTTCATGGGATCCCATAAAAGGTTTCTGGGTTTGGAACTCTGGCCATGGAAAATAAAATTAATTTTTTGTCAGTGCTCCTGTGGGTCAGACCCTTATGCCAAACTTTCGTTTTCAATGTTCCATGCCAAAATAATACTATGTTGTTTTCCTTAAAACCAAACCAAGTAACACGCAAGCAGCATCATTTCACCCCCACCTTGCTGGGGAGATTATACTTGCTACACCGTGATTCTCTTTGAATCCTTACAAAGTTCTTCGTCCCTTCATAAGAAGCTGAATGCCTGTTAGTGGTCCCCCCACTGCATGAAATTTGGCTCTGGCACAAACATGACTCCTGTTCTGAATGCCTTCTGCGTTTGGATGCCGCTGAATGCCACAGGGCAGTCGTATTTGTATTTGGCATGGTGTTCGCTCTGCTTATTGCCTTACTCGACAAACATCTTTTATGTAAATCAAGTGTTAATTATCGCAGCTCTGCATTTTGTGTTGAATATCATTTTTTTAATTAGAGGCTTCATTTCATGTTAAGCCTGCATGCCTGTGGTTGAGCCAATTATCATAAATTCCCCTGTAACAATTAACAATATTGGTGCAGAGCTGCATGTATTTTAAATGTTATAATTATGCTCGGCTCTTTTGTTAATTGGCCTATCTGACTCTTTACTTTTTATGCTGCTCATCTGCTCATTACTGCAGCCATTTAATTCAATTAGCACCTTAATTAGAAGAACAGCCATGTCCAATGTCGTAGGACTTGTCAGAGTACGCGGCTTGATTAGCAAAGACAAACACACCATGCAAATCAGGCTGTAACATTTGGGGGCGGCAAGAATGGAAGCCAGCCAGCTGGTGAAGTGGAAAAGTAGCATGTCTTCATCCCCCAAAGCTTCACCAGGAGAGAGAAAATAAAGAAGGCATCAGACTGAGGAAGGAATAAAATCATTTACAATTCCATGACTTAAGGCATCACTTAACATGAATGGTGTGTACCTCCAGAGGACGATGTCACCACTAAATTATCCCCCGCCCACATGTGCTCTTTTAAAAAAAAACAAAAACAAAAAAAACAGATAAAAATAATAGAATAATCTCCCATCATGTCATGTATCCCCTTCAGAAGAGGAGCCAACCCCTCCCCACACACCTCCAAATATAACGACCTCTTCCTTTTGTCCCCTAACGACACACAGAGCGTAAAAACAAACAACCAGATCCTCAGCTGGTGCAAATCTGTGTAGCTCCATTGAGCTATGTTGATTGACACCAGCTGAGGATCAGGCCCAGAGGATTGTAAATTGCCCATTTGACCTACACCTTGCTAGTAAAGATAACTGTGCTGGTGAGCAGGGACATGTGCAGGGTGGAGAGATTGTATTTTAAAAAACCAAAAAACCTCCAATTTCCAAGAGTAGTTTAAGACTCAGTTTTGTTTTGTGCCAGTCTATTTAAATCTTTATTCTCTGCCTATTAATTTTCCTAATTAGAATTAAATGAAGCATGCTAATTTGCTAGATTAACCAATAATTAAGCAGCCAAAGCACTAAAGTTTAATACTCACAGGCAGCTCTTTCTCTTCTGTGATGGCACAGTGTCATGCCCGCTCATTTTATTTGAAAGGCATTAAGAGGCTTGTCTTCTGTGGTCAACATTCCCCTTTCTCCCCTCCCCCCGTTTTATGTTCACTTATGTAAAATGGAATGCTTTGCCAAAAGGGATGGGTTTCATACTAGCTATCAAGAAGCTTTTGATTGTTTTAATCCTTTATCGGTGAGTCCCTGTGTCTTTAGAAATACTATTTTATATATATAATATAAACTGAGAGCTGATTTTAATTAAATTGATACATAGTTTGGGTCATGCTCCTTTGCTGTTCTGTATTTTTATTTTTTTCATCTAATGCGAATTTACACTTTTCTTTTTACAGAGAGTCCATCAGAGTCCGATATTTATTGTGTCTATTTATTCATTAATCTGTCTTCATAACTTGTCTCTCACTGTGACATCTCTCAAAAGCAGGAGTAGGCCTTGGTCCTGCCACTACTTACCCATGTGCTAAAGTGTGAGTATTCTCAGTGCCTTCGATGGGGGACAATAATGCACATAAAGTGAAGCATGTGTTTAAGTGCAAGAGTCATTTGCTGTTTTTTAAGCCTGGAGGGTGTAATTCACCCTGTGCGGATGGCCAGCACAAGCTCTATTTTAGGCTTTCATATTGCCGCCCATCACCGGCATATCTGAGCATATATGCAGCACTTTTAAGACCCACCTAAGCCCTCTTTTGAAGATTTAAGTAGGAGATAAATAGTGGATAAGCCTTGAGCTGTCCCTCTGAAGAGCAGGGGCGGCTCCAGGCACCAGCGCAGCCGCGGGGGGCGGCCTGCCGGTTGCTGTGAGGACGGCAGCAGGCGGCTTTTGGTGGCACCCCTGTGGGAGGTCCGCCGGTCCCACGGCTTCGGCAGCAATTCGGCGGCGGGGACGCCGATGGCACGGCACTGGCAGACCTCCCGCAGGCATGTCGCCAAATCTGCATGACCAGCAGACCGCCCGCAGGCGCGCTGCCGAAAGCCACCTGCCTGCTGTGCTTGGGGTGGCAAAAAACATAGAGCCGCCCCTGCTGAAGAGGGATGAATTTCATCCAATAAAATAGTGGTTCTCAACCTCTCCAAACTGCTGTTCCCCTTTCAGGAGTCTGATTTGTCTTGCATACTCCCAAGTTTCACCTCACTTAAAAACTACTTGCTTCAAAAACCAGACATAAAAATACAAAAGTGTCACAGCACACTGTTACTGAAAAATTGCTGACTTTCTCATTTTGTCTGTATTAAATTGTAGGTTGTACTGACTTTGCTAGTGCTTTTTATGTAGCCTACTATAAAAGTAGGCAAATATCTAGATGAGTTGATGTACCCCCTGGAAGACCTCTGAGTACCCCCAGGAGTACATGTACCCCTGGTTGAGAACCACTACTATAAGAGATCCTAACTCTATATAACAGTGATATTTACTAACTTCTCTGTCTTTAACTTTTAGATGAAATCAATATTTTTAAAAAATCCCTCTACACCTTCCCATCTCATTTTATAGGGTGTGTCAATAATTCCTAAACTTCCAGTGCATTGGATAGAAATTTCGTTGACCTTTTCCTACTGATCTCAATGGGAGTTAAGCAGCTAAAACCCCAAGCAATGTACAAAAAAAATGTTGCTCTTGAATTTAATTAATTAAGAAAGTGAGAAAAATCATACTTCCTTTACCTGGACAAGGAGCTTCATTGATATCCAGGCGGATTAGTTATCCTTGGTGAGAGAAACGAATCAGTCAAGTCATCATTAGTCATACTGAGTGAAACGTGCCTGATTTCAGGTTTTATGAACTTGGAACTCAGACTCCTTATGATCATTGAATCTTTTTGAGACCCTGTCCCCAGTTTGTACAGAAACCGCCGAACAGCAAGCATCCCTTGCGTTGGGGTTTTGTTGCAAATGTTTAGCACAGCTCTCTTCCTGTTCTATATCTATTTCTTACCAGCTACAGCAAACCCAAGAACATATATGAGCTGGGGTTCAAACTAAGCAGAAACTGGCACTTTACTCTGCTTTTATCACAACCCTATTCCCCCAACACCGCCCTTCTCTCCCAAATATCCAATTACAATTTAAGGTCCTAATTCAGCTAAGCACTTAAACATTTAAGCAACTGCGTAAGTCTCATTAAAGTCAATGGTGTCAAATCATTTGCACACATTTAAGCATGTGCTTAAGTGCTTTGCTGAATAGGGAAGGTTTGCCGAATCAGTCCCAACTGGGTTCAAAAACAGTCAGATGAAAATAAAACAGGCCAAATTCAATGGAGTCGTGCTACATTTGGCTTAACGTTTGCACCATCCCTTGTGAAGCAAAACTGCTGTGTTTTGATCAGTTCTAGGAATGAATCCAAAGTAGGGTGATGCCTGCCATATGAGGCCTTCCTCTTCAAGAACAATAGTAGGTATATGGCAAGAAATGATGAGGCCCTGGAAACCAAGTTGGACACTGATTGCTGCATCTTTGTTATTGGCTGGTATTGAGCAAGCTGGATTCTGATTTCTTGATTGCCCGAAGGTACAAGCAATATGGCCACATCAGTACATGCTGCAGAACTGTGGTGACTGCCTTCCATTTATAGCTGGCTGGCTGATTGATTGATTCCTCTTTCTCCCCCCACCCCTTTCTTTTTAAGCTAGGCTTCTTACATGCTTTGGTGAACAACTTAGTCAGTCTCCAGTACCTCTGCCGAATGTGTGTCTGTGTCTGTGTCAGTGTGCATGTGTGTAATGCATTTCATCTGCTAGCTGCAATAACATCCTGGAGGAATATGCCAGCTGTAAACTTCTTCATAACATCCTGTTCCTGCTACTTGAAGATATTGACTTGGAGGGGAAACAATGGCATGAATAAAAGAAAAATAAAAAAATTAATTATCCTTTGTGTTTGTAATTTAATTAAAGATGCAGTAAAGTTTTACTGTTTTTCCAGGTGATGATGTTTAGGGCTCTGAAAAGCTATTTGTGCTGGTGAGATTAAAGTGCATTTTAAAATGTTTCCCGAGCACTTTCACATTTGTTGATAGATTTTTAAATTAAACTTTAAATTGTAATCTAAATTACCTCCAACAATTCATGGTCCCTATAATGAACTCCCACCATTCCTGCTGTCATCCGACTATGATATACTGTAAATGGTAACTGCTCAGGGTTTTACTGAATAGTGTTTTAGTATTACTGTGCTATATTAGTTGTGTACAATCCTCAAATAGAAATCAAAGCACGTGGCAGATTTGCTTTATTTTAGTAACTTTATTATCTGCTAGTCTTTAGTCTTATGTGTACACCGCAGCTGCTAATCATTTAGCGGCTTTCACAGAATAAACCTCCAGATAAACCTCCAAATAATTTTTTGACGCACTCCTGTCAAAGTGGAAGAATTTGCTTTTTACCAGCCTCTGAGTCTTTGGACATTAATCCCGAATGGGGAAAAATAAAACTAATTGGGGACTACAGGCTCGAGCGCTTATTGTTGAAGCGAACATGGTTAGAAAGAGCACTTTTATAGAAGGCTGCCGGGGAAGATTCACAGAGGAAGAGATGATCATAGGGAAGCAGAAGATTCCAGTGGGACCAAGGGAAGTAATACACAACGTGACATTCCATAATAAGGTCTTAGAATTCCAAAGACCAAGTGGCTTCAGTGGGGCTGATGAGTATTTAGCTATCAGAGGCCTACCTCAGCTTGCTCTTGGTAAATCAGACCATCTGCAGGTTGGTGCTTATGGGCCCTGTAGCCTGATTTAGGGTGTACTGATCATATTAATGTGGATAATATGGTAATTTAATTTATCCATTACATTTGTTTTTAATTTAATAATAATTAATCATTAATATTAATTAGTATGGGTCTTAGGCTCACCAATCTGTTTGATCAGCAGATAAAAGTTCTTGTCCTGATTCAGGCTCCTCAGAATTTATAAAGGACCCTTGTGGGTATGACAGGAAGCTCACGCTGAGATAGATATAGTTATAAAGACTTTTTATTAAAATCAGTGAAATAGTAAGTAAATGGTAAAATACCCAGACTTAGAAAGTTACAATTGCATTATTGCTATTCAAAAGATACATATGAGAATATAGTATTATATGCAACAAAGCTTTGGTTAATATACTCACACCCTTCCTTGATAACCTGGTGGTAAGAGTTCAGGTTTCTCAATTCTTGAGTGAGGGATGCAGTGATTAGAGGAAACTAATACTACGAACTATTAAAACGAACTTAGGGTTTACTTGACTAACAAACTTAAAATCACAACCTAATAAAGAATAAAACTTAGGGAAACCAAGCTTAGCCTAGTCCCTTTGAAACTTAAAGTTTAAGAAGAACAAGTATAGCCTACTACTAGCAGCAGTCATCATAGATAGATAGAATAGATAGAGAATAAGGCCTGGTCTACACTAGGACTTTAATTCGAATTTAGCAGCGTTAATTCGAACTAACCGCTCAACCGTCCACACCAGGAAGCCATTTAATTCGAACTAGAGGGCTCTTTAGTTCGAATTTGGTACTCCACCCTGACAGGTGGAGTAATGCTAAATTCGACATGGCTAGCTCGAATTAGGCTAGGTGTGGATGCAAATCGAACTTAGTAGATCCGGGAGCTATCCCACAGTGCACCACTCTGTTGACGCTCTGGACAGCAGTCCGAGCTTGGATTCTCTGACCAGCCACACAGGAAATGACCCGGGAAAATTTGAATTCATTTTCCTGTCTGGGCACTTTGAATCTGACGTCCTGGCTGGACATCGGGGCGAGCTCCGCAGCACCTGCAACGATGCAGAGCTCTCCAGCAGAGGAGTTCATGTTATCTGTGAATAGAAAAAGGGGCCCAGCATAGACTGACTGGGAACTCTTCAATCTGATTGGTGTGTGGGGCGAGGAGTCTGTGCTTTCGGAGCTGCGCTCCAAAACAGGGACTGCGAAGACCTACGAGAAGGTCTCCAAAGCCATGAGAGACAGAGGATACAGGCGGGATGCAACGCAGCGCCGCGTGAAAATCAAGGACCCCAGACAAGGCTACCAAAAAATCAAAGCGGCAAACGGACGCTACGGAGCCTGCCACCACTGCCCCACCAGTGACCGTGGACTCTGACGATGGGACAGTGTCGACGGCCAGTTCCTTGGTGATGTTCGCGGACGGGGAAGATGAGGAAGGGTTTGTGGAGGACGAGGCAGGCGAGAGCGCTTACAACGCTGGTTTCCCCGACAGCCAGGATCTCTTCATCACCGTCACGGAGATCCCCCAACAACCCTCCCCGGCCATTAACCCGGACCCTGAATCAGGGGAAGGAGCAGTCGGTAAGTGCTTTAACCATGTTAACTTTTATTCTTAATATAACAGGAATCTTAACTGTGTGAAAAGGAGGTCTCTCTAGATATGGGGATAGAACAGAAATCATCCTTGGAGATCTCCACGAAGCTCTCCTTGCATTAATCGAAAAGCATCAGCAGGAGGTTCCTGGGGAGAGCTGCCTTATTGGGTGCTCCGTGGTAGCACAGTTTTCCGCGCAAGGCTTTCATGAGGTACTCAGGGAGCACTGCCTCCCCGAGCACAGCTGCATCGGGCCCTGGTTCGTGCTAGCTTTCACGCAGCATGCGCTCTCTATCTCCTTCAGTGACCCTCCTCAGGGTGATCTCGCTCGGAGACTCCTGCATCTAATTAGGGTAATTACTGTAATTTTACGCCTGGTCCAAAGTATTTTTAAAAAATCTACGGACAGACGGCATAGCACAGACTCAGCACGCAGTTGCGTGACGAGCGTAACGGAAAGCCAAAGAATATAATGGACGCTCATGGAGGGCGGGGGGAATGAGGACGCAAGGTATCCCACAGTTCCTGCTGTCTCTGAAAAGTATTTGCATTCTTGGATGAGCTCCAAATGCTTCTAGGGTCAAACACAGTGTCTGCGGTGGGTCAGGGCATAGTTCGGCAATTTGCGCACATACCCCACCCACCACCAGAAGTGAAAACAATCCTCTGTTGACTCTTTTACATGTCACCCTATCTTTACTGAATGCTGCAGATAGACGCGATGGTGCAGCACTCAACACCAACATCCTTGCTCCCCCCACGCTATGGATGGCTGATGGTACAAAAAGATGGAAATCCGTCCTCATCATCAGCCTATTGGCACATGGGGCAGTGCAAAAGGGCTGGTAACCATGCCGACTAGCATCAGTAAGGTCGATCAAGGGCGCCTGTCCCTAATTTTTGATGGCAGATGGTGCAATATGGCTGGTAACCGTCCTCATCATTGCAACAGGGGGCTGAGCTCCATCAGCCCCCACCCTTCATTGTAAATAAAAGATTCAATTGCCCCTGGACTAGCAGAGGGATGATGGGCTCCTTCATCCACACTCCTTAATGTCCTGCCTGGACTATCATTGCAGCTGGAGGCTTCCTTCCACTCATTTCTCACAAACAAGTCACTGTGTCTTATTCCTGCATTCTTTATTACTTCATCACACAAGTGGGGGGACAATGGTATGGTAGCCCAGGAAGGCTGGGGTAAGAACAGAATGAACAGGTGTTGTTGTTGCAGGAGCACCCCCTGTGAATAGCATACAGCTCATAATTTATGCAGGATCGGACACAGAGCAGCTGTGCTCTCTGGTTCTATGATACAGTGGTTCTCTAGTACACTTGCCCATAATCTAGGCAGGACTGATTCTATTTTTAGATACCAAAAAGGAGGGATTGACTCAGGGAGTCATTCCCAATTTTTGCTTTTGCGCCCCTGGCTGCTCGGCCAGGGGCACTTATGACAGCACCAAATGGGGCAGTGCAAAAGGACAGGTAACCATGCCCATCTTATTACCATCTTATTACCAATTTATGGTATGGTAGATGGTACAATATGGCTGGTAACCATCTCTGCTGTCATGCAAAAGCAAAAGCATGCTGCTGTGTAGTGCTGCTGGCCCGCCTCTGTCAGCGGCATCTAGTACACATACGGTGACAGGCACAAAAGGCAAAACAGTGTCCATGGTTGCCACGCTATGGCGTATGCCAGGGCAATTCTGGGAAAACGGGCTTGAAATGATTGTCTGCCGTTGCTTTCCTGGAGGAAGGAATGACTGGCGACATTTACCCAGAATCCACCGCGAAAATGATTTCTGCCCCAGCAGGCACAGGGGTCTCAACCCAGAATTCACAGAGACAGCCTAGACTCAGTTAATTGTTCGCAAAAATGTATCTTTGCAAGGAATTCACTCCCTGTTTCCCATCTCACAGCTTCTACTGTCTCCAGACCTGCCACAGCATCCCCCTCGCAGACGCTGGCAAAGATTAGGCGGTGAAAGAAAAAGACAAGGGACAAGATGTTCGAGGAATGTATGGGCTGCTACCTAGCAGAGGCGGACCAGCAGAGCCAGTGGAGGGAGACCATCTCTCTGTGCCAGCGCTCACACAGTGAACGGGAGGAGAGGTGGCGTGAGGAAGACAAGCAGGCGACTGAAACGCTGCTTGGACTAGTGAGGGAGCAAACGGACACGCTCAGGCGCCTTGTGGATGTTCTGCAGGACCGCAGGAGGACAGAGACACCCTGCAGTGTATCTGCAACCGCACTCCCCCGCCACAAAGTCCCATACCCCCCTCCCCGAAAATAATCAGGAGGAGGGGCGTCCGGGGATGTGAATACTGTCACTGCACCACAGCACAGTGCTCAAGTACCCAAAAGCTCTCATACCCTACATTTGCCGAAGTCCTTCACTTCCAGACTCACAGTAGTCCCAATCCCAGTCCCATCCCCTAACTGTCTACTTAATTAATAAAAATGCTTTGCTGTTAATTACTGTTTCCGTTATGTTTTTTCAAAGAAGACTGTGTTTGAATGGGGGGCGTGGGGAAGGGGGTGGTTAATTACATAGGACAGTCACCTTTCCCAGGGTACAGACACGGGGGCAGGATCAGTAGCGGGTCACACACACGGTGCAGTCAGTAGGCACCCTGGTCGGTTTTTGGAGGTGGTTTCCAGGATCTGTGTGGGCGGGGGAGATGTGACTTTGCAGCGGGGGAGGGCGGTTACAGATCTTATACAGCGGTCCTTGTCCTGGACCGCTGAGTCACGCAGCTGAGGAATCTGTATCTGTCCTCCTCCACCACAAGGTCACATATCCGCCCGCACACAGAATTCCATAAAGAGGGATGGCAGGCTCCGTTGAAAGAAGCATTCCGGCACTGCGGACCGCTCTAGGAGCAGGAGCCTGTCATTCCTTGAGTTTAGAGGCGGTCTTTACATCACCGTACACCCTACCCAGCACAGCCTGCGTCCCAGTTTCAACCCTTTCACGAAAAGTCATGAATAAAGAAACCTTTGTTAAGTAATAATGGGACATGTATTTTATTTTTACACGTGTGCTGGAAGTGGGGGTAACGGGGTGAACAGGGTATGTAACCGAAGAGGAGAGTCAACAGTAACTGGGTAAAGAAACAGGGGCAGGTTCAGCTTCTCTGTAAAGAAACTGAACAGTCACAGGTCACGCTGCTCGCTGCTCGCTGGTATTTGAAGAGTTCCTTGTCGCTGTCCCAGGCGCCTGTATAGGGCTTCATGAGCAAGTGCATTAGCGGGCAGGCTGGGTCCCCGAGGATGACTATAGGCATCTGCACATCCACAACAGTTATTTCGTGGTCCGGGAAGAAACTACCTTCCTGCAGGCGTCTGAGCAGCCCACAGTTCCTGAAAACACACGCATCATGAACCTTGCCCAGCCACCCGACGTTGATGTTTGTAAAACGTCCCCTATGGTCCCCCAGTGCTTGCAGCACCATTGAAAAGTAGCCCAATTTCTCATCAGCTGACTGTGGAAGAGGTGGACGATAAAGTGCGAAGAGGAGAAAACGGCGATGATCGCAGCGGGCTCCGTGCTTGCAGTGCTGTGGCGTCTGCGCTGTCACTGACCAGAAAAGTGCACGAACAGATTGCCCGCAGGCGCTTTCAAGGAGGGAGGGAGGGAGGTTGTGATTGACGGTTCAATGACGACACTTACCCAAAACCACCCTCGACACATTTCTCCCCCCAGCAGGCATTGGGGGCTCTACCCAGCATTCCAATGGGCAGCGGGGACTGCGGGAACTGTGGGATAGCTTCCCACAGTGCACCGCTTCCAAAGTTGACGCTGGCCCCGTGAATGTGGACTCAGAAATTCGAATTAGTGTATTTAGTATGGATACACAAATTCGACTTCATAAGGTCGAATCCACAAATTCGAACTAAGTTGATTCGAAATAGTCTTGTAGTGTAGACAAGGCCTAAGTAAGAATAGAAATGGAGTGAGAGTGATAAAGTGAGAATAGAGTTGGAGTGAGAAATGGAGTAAAGTGAGAACAGAGATGGAGTACTCTATTGAGGTGTGTCACCTCTTTTATAGGGCAGAGTGCCGGAAATCCTTCCTCTTATCCCCAAATTTCATTCCTCACCCACTGAAATGTTAGGGTATGCTTACCCTATAGGCTAATATGTATGTGTGTATTGATGACAGGTATGTATGTACATCAGTCTCTTGTGGTGTACTTGTTACGTCTGTGAGTACAACATTGAAAAATCCCCTATGCCATTCTTCATTATGTGTTGGTCTAGGTAAAGGTCTTAGACAGGTGTGGGTACTTTATCTCTTTGGATAACAAGATATAGGTCAACTTTGCTTTCTAAGTAAAAGGTCTTAATATAGATATGCTAACTTTGCTTTAGCTTAACATACAGGATATGGCCTGTAGGTCTCTTGCATTACAGCCAAACTTACTTTAATATAAATCTATAAACCTGTTACAATAAACCAAATACTTAAACTATAAGAGAGGTACATATATATGCAAGCAAGCAGGTTAGTCCTATAGGCTACAGCCCATTCCTGGAGCGGGAAGAGGTCCTCCAAACATTAGATGGCTTGAGATTCCCAGGGAAATCCCACAGATGGGCTAGGTTAGGGGAAAAAATCTGGTGGTCCTCTACTTGTGCTCCTCCCACAGTTTCAGAATAGATCAACAAGCACCAGTAAATTAGTTCACAACTTTATAGGTAAATATCATCAGCTTTCTTAGTAATCACCCATTGACCTGAATGGGAAGATTTCTTGGAGCTACT
This sequence comes from Mauremys mutica, assembly GCF_020497125.1. NCBI lineage: Eukaryota > Metazoa > Chordata > Testudines > Geoemydidae > Mauremys > Mauremys mutica. The sequence goes on along the minus strand of NC_059076.1, from coordinate 127,015,521 downwards.
CTTTCTGTCTAGGTTCACATTTACATTTGGAAGGTTGTTTTCACACTCATTAGAGTGGGAAACCTTTTTTAAAAATAATGTGTAAGCTTAAATTCTGCAAAAAACTGAAAGGGCTACCCCAGGTATGCTGGCATGGTACATGCACTGTTCTGTACCAGCTCCACTTGACCCATGTATTGGCAGAGGCCTGGAATGTTCCAACCCCTGTTTGTCACAAATTGACCTCTCCTTTGTCTCTAGTAGCATGACTCCGAACAAACTGTGCTTCTCTACCCTTCCTGCCTGTCAGCTCTGCTTCCCCATTCACTGAGGCATTGTTATGAGTGTTGCAGAGTGGGATTGCATAATGTCAAATGCTGGGGCTGATGCAGCAAATGATGGCAGTCTACCGGCTCGGACCTCCTCCCATAGCTAGTTTCTGCCAAGCCCACGGAGTCCTGATGGTACAATGTTCACCTGGAGGGATTGGTGTCGGATCAGAGTTAGGAGAATGCTATTGCTTAGGCTCCTCCGCCTCCCATCACTTATTTACCAGACAGCAACTTTTGGCTAGTATTTGTGCACCCTTCTTTTCTTCCATCCCTAAAATTGGAAGGGCTGATTTGGACCAGAATCTCCTTATTTATGCTGATACTTGATTAGTACAAATGTCTCTGTTAAAGGGTTCACTCCTAGGCTGATTTATGAGCAACACTTGAAAACGAGGCCTAAGACCAATAGAAATGTCTCTGTGATCTGAATTATAAAAATCCAATGAAAACCGCTTTTGTTTGAAAACCAAGTGTTATAGTGGTACTGAATTCATTAACATTAGAAAAGAGCATTGAAACAGTTGGATGAAAGAAGTGATAACATGTCCAAAGACTTCACCACCTATCATCTTATCTATTGCATCTCCTTCCTCCTATACTCTCAGCAGTTTTAGTGTTACTTCACTGATGGCCTGAAATTTGCTAAGACTTTTAGTCAAAATGCAGAAATGTCATTAGCTACAAAATGAACAGAAATGTTCTTCAGAAGGGAGTGTGATAGGTCCATACAAAGCCCACCGAATATCTATCCTCTATCCATCTCTCCTCTCCTCTCCAGGCATATCTGGAAATAAATAGGATGGCTGCTTTTTTTCTGAGAAGTTGATGAAAGATTCCTTCCCCAACTCTTGCAGGCTACAGTTCCTGGTATATAATGAAGAACTGCATGTTCTTTGTCTTAACCACAAGACCCTATGAAAGCATATATCTATGGTACGTATATGCCCCCCACTATCAGAGTATCTGAATCCCTCACCACATCCCTGTGAGGCCAGGCAGTGCTATTATCCCCATTTTGCAGATGGGGAACTGAGGCACAGAGCAACTAAGTCACTTGCCCAAGGTGACACTAGAAAACTGATGTGGAGCAGAGAATTAAACCCAGGACTCCCAAGTGCCAGGCCAGGTGCAATTTAAATTCCTTCCCTTAGAAATACAGCACATATGACACAAATAGTAAGATGTCTGAAGCAAGAACTACCAAGTCAGCTTTTGTTTTTGTTTTTACAGGAAGAGAATTAAAGAAAAAGTTTGTGAAGAAGAAAGAAAAATAGAAGTGAAGGTAAAATGGCAGGGCATGGTAAGACATGTCCTGCCCACAGTGTTTTCCTAGAATTTCTCATGTCGAGGTCTCATTTATCATACAAACAGTTTGGCCAACCATGAAACAGAACTATGAAATGAAGTGATCTAAAACATTTTGTCTTCATGTTTTGTTCAGCTTTTAGATTTTACATTCTCGCTTTGTTTCTCTGTCTTCCCACTCCCTTTCTGAAATGAAATAGCCTAAGGAAAAGAGTGCTAGATGGTGAAGCCACCAGAGATTCTTAAAGAATGAATGAAATCTGATTCATTGGCAATACAGAGGGAAAGCATTTGGTGAATAGTTAGTGGGAAGGAAAGAATGAGGAAGTAAAAAGATGAACTTTACTACAAACAAAACAAAACAACAAAAACCTCTGGTGTCTCAAACACGGAAAAGATCTTGTCATGTGGACCTGCGACTGGGTTGGTTTGACCTGCTTGACTTTGGTCTGGTGAATTGGACCAACATTTTTTGTATCAATTCAGTTCAATGTTAATCTGCATCTTCCAACAGTACAGTATTGCCTCACAGGAGATGTAGTCTGGGCACTTTGTGCCCCAATTATCTCCTAAGAGCTGGGCTCCTTGGCTGGACTATATCTCCCATGATGCACAACAGACTCTCATCTGACCAATTTGTGTGATATATGATGGAATTTTATTTACAGAAAGCCTAGATGTTAGAGTAAAGGAAGAGGGATGCATTATAGTCTTTTCCATCTAACCCTAGTGAAAGCGATGACATAAGGGAGTGGTTTGGTTCATCTTTTGAGGTCTTCTGTCTCCTTAATTTAGCTTTAAATTCATGCAACAGTGGCCTCTTTCTGACTGTGTGGCCATCTTTTCTGCCCAGTCCTCAAATCTGCTGGGCCTGGAATGCTTTTGGGGAATGCAACCTAGATGCTGCACTTCAAAATCCTCATATCTTTTAGAATCATTTGCTCCCTCTGTTACATTCTTATGACAGAGAAGAACAGATAGGACAACATTAATAAACATTTATTTCTGGATGTTACAATTGTTACCTGTTTAATAGTTCTAGCTACGGTACAGATCAGTCAAGGTGAAATCCTGTTTACACAAGATGTAGGCGTTAATGAGGGTCAGAACACAATGTGAGACCAGTGGAAAATGAATGTACATGCTCAGCATTTGTGGGTTTGAATAGTAGGAATGTACTTGTAAAAACAATTTTGCGTTATAAAGGAATCATTGTTCGGACATACACAAAACTAGTTGTAGATTCCGTTTGTCAGTTTTCCCCAATCTGGGTAAGTTCTGGCAGTAAAAAAGGTAAATGCATGACGTGGGTAACTATAAGGTGATTAGCCTGGTATCAGTCCCAGGCAAAGTGATGGAAAGTCAGGTATAAGATAAAATTGGTAAAGAATTAAAGGTTTGTAGCATTATTTATGCCAATCAACATGGTTTGATAAAAATAATTGTTATAATAGACTTAGATCTTTGTAAGGCATTTGACTTAATACTATATAACACTGAGGTAAAAATAATTAGTACTATACAAAATCAATATAGCCCATTTCACATGGATTAAAAACTGGTTAACTGATAGATCTCAAATCATAATTGTAAATGGGGATTCATCATCCAGTGGGGATATTTCTACAAGGGTCTCACAGGAATCACTTCTTGGCCTAATGCTATTCTTTTTTTTTTTTTTTTTTTTTTGGTCAATGATCTGGATATAAAATATAAAATAATTACTGGAAAAGTCTCCAGATGAAACAAAAATTGGTATATTGGTAAATAATGATGGAGTAGCCCACTGTATTGTCTAACCAAAATTACTTGTTAAGAGGGGTTCATTTGAACAATATGCATTTTAACATAACCAAATGCAAGGTCATATATTTAGAATATACATAAGAACAAAAGAATGGTCATACTGGATCAGATCAAAGGTCCATCTAGCCCAGTATCCTGTCTTCTGACACTGGCCAATGCCAGGTGCCCCAAAGGGAATGAACAGAACCGGTAATCCCCTTATGAAAGCAAAATGCATGTCAAGGCTTCTTTCTGAACTATGCAAAATATTGATAATACCTAAAGTGAATGCACATTCACTGGGATTTAATTTTCATTCCAAACTCAGGTCAGGGTTGTCAAATGATTCACAAATTTTCCCCACACAATCAGGTCCAATGTCACACAAACATGGTCAGATAAATGTTTTCTATCATGTAAAATGTGCCGCTTCAACATGAATCCAGGTGAAATTCTGTTGTTTCTACGGAGCTTCCCTTTGGGACCTGGGGTTGCTCAAACCTGAAACTCAGCTCAGAAATCTGGGTCTTTGTGGAGTAAGAACATAAGAACGGCCATACGGGGTCAGACCAAAGGTCCATCTAGCCCAGGATCCTGTCTTCTGACAGTGGCCAATGTCAGGTGCCCCAAAGGGAATGAACAGACCTGGTAATCATCAACTGATCCAACCCCTGTCGCCCATTCCCAGCTTCTGGCAAAACGAGGCTAAGGACACCATCCCTGCTCATCCTGGCAAATAGCCACTGATGGAACTGTGCTCCATGAACTTACCTAGTTCTTTTTTTAACCCTGTTATATTCTTGGCCTTCACAACATCCTCTGGCAAGGAGTTCCACAGGTTGACTGTGCATTGTGTGAAAAAATACTTCCTTTTGTTTATTTTAAACCTGCTGCCTATTAATTTCATTTGGTGGCCCCTAATTCTTGTGTTATGAGAAGGAGTAAAATAACACTTCCTTATTCACTTTCTTCACACCAGTCATGATTTTATAGAACTCTATCATATCCCCCTTAGTCATCTCTTTTCCAAGCTGACAGGTGCCAGTGTTATTAATCATTCCTCAGATAGAAGCCTTTCCATACCCCTCATCATTTTTGTTGCCCTTTTCTGAACCTTTTCCGATTCCAATATATCTTTTTTGAGCTGGGGCTACCACATCTGCACACAGTATTCAAGATGTGGGCGTACCATGGATCTATATAGAGGCAATACTGTATTTTCTGTCTTATTATCTATCCCTTTCTTAATGATTCCCAACATTCTGTTCACTTTTTTGACTGCCACTTTACACTGAGTGGTTGTTTTCAGAGCACTAGCAACAACTCCTCCAAGGTCTCTTCCTTGAGTGGTAACAGCTAATTTAGAATACGTCATTGTATAGGTATAGTTAGGATTATGTTTTCCACTGTGCATTACTTTGTATTTATCAACACTGAATTTCATCTGCCATTTTGTAGCTCTTTACAGTCTGCTTGGGACTTAACTATCTTGACTAGTTTTATATCATCTGCAAATTTTGCCACCTCACTGTTTACCCCTTTTTCCAGATCGTTTATGAATATGTTGAATAGGACTGGGCCCAGTGCAGATCCCTGGGGGACACCACTATTTAACTCTCTCCATTCTGAAAACTGACCATTTATTCTTACCCTTTGTTTCCTATCTTTTAACCAGTTACCAATCCATGAGAGGACCTTCCCTCTTATCCCATGACAATTTACTTTGCTTATGAGCCTGTGGTGAGGGACCTTGTCAAAGGTTTTCTGAAAATCTAAGTACACTATAGCCACTGGATCCTCCTTGTCCACATGCTTATGGACTCCCTCAAAGAATTCTAGTAATTTGGTGAGGCATGATTTCCCCTTACAAAAACCATGTTGACTCTTCCCCAACAAATTATGTTCATCTATGTGTCTGACAATTTTGTTCTTAGTTTCCACCTGTTTGCCCGGTACTGAAGTCAGGCTTACTGGCCTGTAATTGCCAGAATCACCTCTGGAGCCCGTTTTAAAAATTGGTGTCACATTAGCTATCCTCCAGTCATCTGGTACAGAAGCTGATTTCAATGATAGGTTACGAACTACAGTTAGTAGCTCTGCAATTTCACATTTGAGTTCTTTCAGAAGTCTTGGGTGAATGCCATCTGGTCCTGATGACTTATTACTGTTTAGTTTATCAATTTGTTCCAAAACCTCCTCTAATGACACCTCAATTTGCAAGAGTTCCTCAGCTTTGTCACCTAAATAGAATAGCGCAGGTCTGGGAATCTCCCTCACATAGACTCATAGGGTAGGTCTACACTTATCGCGCGGGTCGACGCGGTGAGTTCGACTTCTCAGAGTTTGAACTATCGCGTCTAATCTAGACGCGATAGTTCGAACTCCCCGCGCGCTCCGGTCGACTCCGGAACTCCACCACTGCAAACGGCGGTGGCGGAGTCGACCTTGGAGCCGCGGACTTCGATCCCGCGGCATCTGGACGGGTAAGTAGTTCGAACTAGGGTACTTCGAGTTCAGCTACGCTATTCACGTAGCTGAACTTGCGTACCCTAGTTCGACCTCCGCCCTTAGTGTAGACCAGGCCATAGACTTTAAGGTCAGAAGGGACCATTATGATGGTGCTGTTCCTTTTAATTTCTATTTCACTGACTTCCTCATTTTTGTGAAATTAAATGCTACAGTGTTGGGCTGCTGTGGTGTTTTCCCAGCCACAGGGATGTTAAATTTAATTATATTATGGTCACTATAACCTAGCGGTCCAGCTATATTCACCTCTTGGACCAGATCCTGTGCTCCACTTAGGACTAACATCAAGAATTGCCTTCCTCTTGTGGGTTCCAGGACCAGCTGCTCCAAGAAGCAGTAATTTAAGGTGTCAAGAAACTTTATCTCTGCATCACGTCCTGAACCCAGTCAATATGGGGATAGTTGAAATCTTCCATTATTATTGAGTTTTTTATTTTTATAGCCTCTCGAATCTCCTGAGCATTTCACAGTTACTAGCACCATCCTGGTCAGGTGGTCAGCCATATATCCCTACCGCTATATTCTTATTATTAGAGCATGGAATTTCTATCCATAGAGATTCTGTGGTACAGTTTGGTTCATTTAAGATTTTTACTTCATTTGATTCTATGCTTTCTTTCACAAATAGTGCCACTCCCCCACCAGCACGACCTGTTCTGTCCCTCCTATATATTTTGTACCCTGGTATTACTTTGTCCCACTGATTATCCTCATTCCACCAATTTTCTGCGATGCCTATTATATCAATATCCTCATTTAATATGAGGCAATCTAGTTCACCCATCTTATTATTTAGACTTCTAGCATTGGTATATACGCACTTTTAAAACTTGTCACTGTTTGTGACATTACATGATATAATTGAATGGGACTCTTTCATTTGATTGTTTCTTATCAGATCCTACCCATATTTTATCATCTTCACTAGAAACAAAGAATGTAGCCCACACTTACAAGATGGAGGACTATATCCTGGAATGCAGTGATACTGAAAAGGATAAAGAGGTATTGGTAGATAACCAGTTGAACATGATTGCTGCTGCTTAGGATATGTCTACACTTAAAGCACTACAGAGGCACTGCTGTAGCGCTTTGGTGTAGACACTATCTATTCTGTGCTGACAAGAGGGGTTCTCCCATTGGCATATGGAGTCCACCTTCCATCAACCTAGCAGTGTCTACACCATGGGTTAGATCAACATAGCTACATTTCTCAGGGGTGTGGCTTTTCCACACTTCTCAGAGAGGTAGCTGTGCTGATGTAAGTTCCCAGTGTAGACCAGCCTAAGAGTGCAAACACAATTCTTAGATGTGTAAAGGGTTATATCAAGTAGGAATAGACTGGTTATGCTACCTCTGTATACAGCATTAGGAGACAGTAAACAGCTGAAAAATTGGAAAGGTTTCAGAAAAGAGTTACAAGATTCACTCATCTAAGTCAGGAAAACCTGCTTTACAGCAAGAGACTTAAGAAGTTCTATGTATTTAGTTTATCCAAGGAAAGGTTAAGAGGTGACTTGATCAGGGTGTGCAAGTACCTATACTGGGAAGAGATTTTTGATAAATAAATGGCTCTTTAATTTACAGAAAAAGGCATAATGAGATCCAGTGATTGGAAGTTGAAGCTAGACAAATTCAGACTAGAAATAAGGCAGACACTTTAACAGCGAGGGAAATGAACTATTGCAGTGGTTTTCGACCTTTCATCTGTGGACCTCGGGGTGGGGGCTGGTCCATAGATTGTGTCTAAGATTTCCAAAGGGGTTGGCACCTCCATTTGAAAATTTTTAGGGGTCTGCTAATGAAAAAAGACCCTTCTGGCCTTAGTCTATGAATCTCTCTCTCTCTACCTACATTCTCCAAGGTACCTATCAGTATACTATCTAAACATAGCTACCCTACTATCTACCCTACATTTTCCAAAGTAAATAGCTATTTTGGTGCTCCCATTTTTTTCCCAACTGAAACACCTTAAAGAAGCCTGATTTTCAGATAGCACTGAGCAACTCGTCTGATAATCAGGCCCCTTTAAGGCGGGTCAAATTGGGGTCCCAAAAATTGAGGCACCAAAAATCACTAATTGCATTTGAAAATGTGGATCATCATAAATAGTCATCAGTAATTGTACCCAAAGCATAACCCTTGTAACAAAGAGCCTGTTTCTCCTTGCAGACCTGTGTAAATATGGAGCCAGCGGAGTTACACTGCTGTGAAACTGATGCATGTTAGAGGGTAATTTGTTCCAAGAAAAGACTTTCATAAACATGGCTTCATTAAAAATATCTAATGGTTGTTATTTTTATAAAAGCAACAGAATTATTTATTTGTTTGTTTGTTTAGCTAAACACGGTGGTGATTGCATATTGGACAGATTATAAACCCCCTATTCACACTGCTGAGCAGTCCCATTGAAATGAACAGGAATGCTCCCCGGGATAACTGATCAATAGCTAGGGGTTCATGAACTGGCCTTTAGATTTCATTGTTCGCTGTGTACCCTTAGAAAGTCTTTCCATTATGACTGTGAATACAGTTTTCTACTCATCCTAAAACCCACCACTTCAGTTTGCTGAGCAAACAGGTTTCCCTGAAAAAGGCTACATTTATTTAAAGCTAAATTAGTGAAAAATGTTGTTTGCAGAACTATTTTGATTTGTGTCAAAATTTACCAGTTTCGCTTGAAATGTAAACATTTCTTCCTCACAGTTCTATCGCCATCTCCAGAACATGAATATGCATTCTTTTAAAAGGCATGATAATTATTAGTGAAGATGATGGCTTTTGAAAATCTGCCTTAAAGCACAAGCTTTCTGTCCCTCATTAGAAGCGTAATTGAGAAATGCCTTGCAAAGAATCTGATAAATGAATATGTATGGGTGTTTTACATGTTGCAACATATTGGCAGTCATTCCTAATTTAAGGTGGGATGCAGATAGCAAACTTCATAATGTAAAACAGGATCTAATCTCTTGCTAATACAAATTCATATTCCATATTGTATATCAGGCTATTGAAGTTTAGAATGCTGCGGCAGTACTAGCGTTGGCATTCCAGAGATATTTGTTAACATTTCTCTTGAGACTGCTCATATACACTCACCCTCCTAGAGATAGCATGAGGCTCAAAATGAATTTGTCGGTGAGGCTTCAGAGCCCTATTCTATTCATATACGGTTTCATTTTTCTCAACATGACCTTTGGTTCTCAGCAGCAACGGCTTTGGTTTACTACTGGTTTAGGAGCAGCAGCTTTAAGGGAAAATGAGTCCATGTCTTTTTTAGCTCTTAAACTGTGGTCTTGTAGTGAACACAGAGATCATATCTCCCTCACAAAGTGATACACACAGGTTAAAGGATGTCTGCCCTGTTTCATGGGAAATGCAGATCTCTCTTGGACTGCTGCTTGATTTCAATAAAAATGAATGGGGAAACATGGAAATGTGCAGTGATGGGAAACTTTATGGATAATAGAACTTTACAGTTTTTATTATTCAGAGGGAGAAAGGAATTTAGTACAAGGAGTATTGGGATACTTTGAGTTGCTCATGGTGAAAAATATTTAAAAACATGAAAAGCCTTTTAAAAAATGTTCTTAATAATATGGAATAATGCAGGTAATGAAAATAGTGACAATAAATTATTATATTGTTAATAATTTATATTTAGTCTTGTTTTATTACAACAGTGACCACTGCCATTAAGATTGCAAAACAGTTTCCATTATAATCCTATTTTCACAACATTCTTGAACGTAAAACACATGGAATGATATTTTTGTCCAAAGATGAGCTAGGTAGCTAGCTATTTTTATATTTTATTTATTAAAATTAGCTCTTAATAATATGCAATAATGATAATGAACATATAGTTGTAATGATGCCATATTGCTAATTTGATATAATTGTTATTTATTTTATATCAAATGCTGCTAGTGACCTCTGTGTTTTAGTTACAGGAGAATGGAGAAAAATATATATACATTTTGCATAATAAAATATTCCAGCCACCTTTAAGAACCACCACCACCAACAACAAAATCAGGGCTATTGCATAAATGGCTGAAGTTTGAACCAGTGTTGGCATAGTACTCCTATGGGACTTGTACTTTTGCTTGGTGTAAAATAATAATAATAATAATTCCCCAAGCCATAGGAATTTGAAAGTTATATACAGAACCTAACTAAATTTTCTACTGCTCAGGCCTACAGGAGTTAAAAAAATTGATGCACAGTGCATGTGCTTGCAGCTAGTTAAGTGCCCAGTCCTGCAAACACTGATACATCTGAGTAACTTTGCTCCTATGAGTAGACCAGTTCAGGTCAGTGGGACTACTCACAGAAGTAATTATTTCCATATACCAGTGTTTGCAGGATTGGGGTACAATAATAGCAGTGTTGTTCAAAAGCCAGAGGAGTTTATAAGATGTACAAGCTGAATAAGCCAATAGCTGTGGAGTAAGAAACTCAAAAGATGTGGAAATCAAATACGTGCAGAGATAAGATAGTAACATTTGCTGGCAAAGTTTGTAATATGTGTAACTGATTGCCTCTAGATTTTCTGGTGGGTCCGTCCTTCCTTTTTCTGGTCCCCATACCTCCTTCAAAGCCCTTAAAAAAACAACTACAAAATGCATACTAATGCCCTGTTAAGGTTATGAGACAAAGTCCTCAAAAATCAGGACATTTCAGAATATAAGCTTGCTCTGGAAATGTGAATTTAGGTACGTTGAACTTACCTGTGATACTTTCTAATCCTCTCTTCCATATGGAAGCTTTCTATTCCCAGGGCTATTTTAACCTACACCTGCCGGTACCATGGACTTTCCACCAGTTGAGAATAGCCAGAGTGCAGTAGCAATCTGGCCAAGCCTCTTGCTACCCTTAGCATGCCCACTAGGCTGAGGCTAGGAGGAGAGGGTATTGCAAGCTGAGAATTTCCCTTTTGCAGGGGAATTCTAGCTGGCCAAATTCCAGCCACTTTGCACCACTCTTGCAGCACAAAAAGGCAAGAACAAAGCTGAGAATCTGTCTACTTGCTTTCATGATTACAGAATAATTCATGTATTTTTCCTGTCCTCTCAAAGGCAGAGAAGTTTGGCAAAAGCATATATACAAGATATGAAGCCTGTTTTTTCCCCTCATTTCTATTGCTTTTACACTGTGTAACAGGGTGCTGGCCAGGATACAGGGTTCTGGCTTTTTCAGGATCCAAGAGCCAGCAAATGTGGTTGGCGGCCCGGATACGGAGGAGACCCTGGAATGGCTGGTCAAACAGCAGGAGCAGATGCAGCAGGCCCTGCAAAGTTTTCAGCAGTCCCACCAGTCCACGAGACAGGCTTTACTGACCTGGCAAGCAGAGCAACAGCAGAGTCTGCGAGGCTTCATATGAGAGCAGACCGGTGTGCATCAACAGCTCCTGCAACGAGTGGTGAGTCCTGCGGCAGGAGAGGGCACCTGACCGCCAGGCTGGGGACTCTGTAAAATGAGCCTGGCAGATGATCCAAATGCCTTTCTCAGGATCTTTGAGCGGGTAGCCCTGGGCGCCGGGTTGGAGAGGGCAACCTGGGCTCTCCAACTGGCTCCATACCTGACTGGAGTGGCTCAAGTGGCCTATATGGCCTTGAGCAATGAACAAGCCCAGAACTATGAGGAGGTGAGGGCAGCCATTCTAGACTGGGTGAGCCTGTCCACAGAGCTGTACCACCAAAAGTTCCAGGCGGCCCGATGGATGGCAGCATTGCGGCCCCGGACATATGCCTAGAGACTAATGGACCGGGCCACATTCTGGCTGAGGCTGGAGACACGCACGGTGGGAGAAATGATGCACGCATTGGTCCTAGAACAATTGCTGCAGAGCCTCCCCGAGAACATACGCGTCTGGGTGAGGCGTCACCAGCCAGTCACCGTCGAGGCAGCGGTCAGGTTGACCTAGGAATATATTGAGGCAGAGGGTCACCGGAGGGAGAACCGACCCCGGAAAGACAAGGAGGCAGGGAAGAAATTGGAGGAACCTTTTTCCGAGAAAGGCCCAGAGAGAAAGGGGGAGTCCCGAGGAACACCTGAGAGGCCCACCAACCTTGTTTGCTGGCACTGTGGGAGACCTGGACACACCTGGACTGCCCTGATATGGAATGTGGGTGGGCTGAGTTTTGTGGCAGGACTCAAGTAGGGGGGCAGAAACTGTCCACCATCCCAGTGAGGATTGGGAGGAACCCCCAAACAGGCCTGATACTGCGTCAGCCTGTTCACTTGTACAGAGGGGGCTGGTGAAGCCGCACCGGTTGATCGCAGGGGCTAAGTAAGTAGAGATCATTGGTCAATATAAAGATCCTGGTCTGAACAACCCCTGAACTACAGGGATTCTCTGTTGCTCTGCACCTTGTCTAGTCATTCACATCAGTGAAAACTGCATGTAAGATGCTACCACACTGAGCTGGTAGTGTTTTACACCCACTTTTCACTGGTGTAAATGATCACAAAAGGTGTAGGGCACTGAAGAGTCCACCTCAGAGTTTGGGTTGGGACTTCATGGCTAGGCTCTGTATCCTTAATGGAATGTATCAAGATCCTCTTGTGTCAGATCTGAATCTGAAATTCCTGGCTCAGGCTACAGCTGGTGAGAAAATGCATTTTTCCATGTGGGAAAATGTCCGGGTTTTTTTTGGCACATGTTCACTTTGTGACCAAAAATGTTCAGTTTTCAAATTCTCAGCTTTCTGATGAAAAATTGAATATGTTAAAGGAAAGAAGGCACTTTCCATGAAAATGGCTCTTTTATGGAAAATCCAATTTTCCACTGGAACAAAAAATTTCCAGAAAAGTGTTGATGAGCCCTAGCTCAGACCCATCTCTTTTACTAAGACTTTATCCCAGGAGGTCTGTCTTTGCTTTACCCCTCCCTTTCCTATTGACAATCCATAGGACAGCTTACACTGCTGCTACAGTTTTCAGCTTCCTGTCTTAGCAACAGAGTATAATCTTTGTTTTAGACCATCCATTTATTCCATAAAGCAAGGCTGCTAATCTATTCTGATGAGTTTCTTCCCCAGTGGAACACAGGATACTACTCTGAGGTTGTCAATATGTTTTGCTCCCAGGTTACTGCTTGCACTTGCAAAGTGGAAAGAGTTGAGAATCAGTGGTGAT